>NW_028320963.1:0-54417 GCF_062004578.1 Staurois parvus
CCCCTATGTATTATACATGGAGATCATATCCCCCCCCCTTATGTAATATACATGGAGATCATACCCCCCCCTTATGTATTATACATGGAGATCATATCCCCCCTTATGTATTACACATGGAGATCATATCCCCCCTTATGTATTATACATGGAGATCATATCCCCCCTTATGTATTATACATGGAGATCATATCCCCCCCCCTTATGTAATATACATGGAGATCATACCCCCCCCCTTATGTATTATACATGGAGATCATATCCCCCCCTATGTATTATACATGGTGATCATATCCCCCCCTTATGTATTATACATGGAGATCATATCCCCCTTATGTATTATACATGGAGATCATATCCCCCCCTTATGTATTATACATGGAGATCATATCCCCCCCCCTTATGTATTATACATGGAGATCATATCCCCCCTTATGTATTATACATGGAGATCATATCCCCCCCTTATGTATTATACATGGAGATCATATCCCCCCTTATGTATTATACATGGTGACATATCCCCCCCTTATGTATTATACATGGAGATCATATCCCCCCTTATGTATTATACATGGAGATCATATCCCCCCTTATGTATTATACATGGAGATCATCTCCCCCCTTATGTATTATACATGGAGATCATATCCCCCCTTATGTATTATACATGGTGATCATATCCCCCCCTTATGTATTATACATGGAGATCATATCCCCCCTTATGTATTACACATGGAGATCATATCCCCCCCTTATGTATTACACATGGAGATCATATCCCCCCTTATGTATTATACATGGAGATCATATCCCCCCTTATGTATTATACATGGAGATCATATCCCCCCTTATGTATTATACATGGAGATCATATCCCCCCTTATGTATTATACATGGAGATCATATCCCCCCCCTTATGTATTACACATGGAGATCATATCCCCCCTTATGTATTATACATGGAGATCATATCCCCCCTTATGTATTATACATGGAGATCATATCCCCCCCTATGTATTATACATGGAGATAATATCCCCCCCTATGTATTATACATGGAGATCATATCCCCCCCCCTTATGTAATATACATGGAGATCATACCCCCCCCTTATGTATTATACATGGAGATCATATCCCCCCTTATGTATTACACATGGAGATCATATCCCCCCTTATGTATTATACATGGAGATCATATCCCCCCTTATGTATTATACATGGAGATCATATCCCCCCCTATGTATTATACATGGAGATCATATCCCCCCCTATGTATTATACATGGAGATCATATCCCCCCCCCTTATGTAATATACATGGAGATCATACCCCCCCCTTATGTATTATACATGGAGATCATATCCCCCCCTATGTATTATACATGGTGATCATATCCCCCCCTTATGTATTATACATGGAGATCATATCCCCCCTTATGTATTATACATGGAGATCATATCCCCCCCTTATGTATTATACATGGAGATCATATCTCCCCCCCCCTTATGTATTATACATGGAGATCATATCCCCCCTTATGTATTATACATGGAGATCATATCCCCCCCTTATGTATTATACATGGAGATCATATCCCCCCTTATGTATTATACATGGTGATCATATCCCCCCCTTATGTATTATACATGGAGATCATATCCCCCCTTATGTATTATACATGGAGATCATATCCCCCCTTATGTATTATACATGGAGATCATATCCCCCCCCTTATGTATTACACATGGAGATCATATCCCCCCTTATGTATTATACATGGAGATCATATCCCCCCTTATGTATTATACATGGAGATCATATCCCCCCTTATGTATTATACATGGAGATCATATCCCCCCTTATGTATTATACATGGAGATCATATCCCCCCCCTTATGTATTACACATGGAGATCATATCCCCCCTTATGTATTATACATGGAGATCATATCCCCCCTTATGTATTATACATGGAGATCATATCCCCCCCTATGTATTATACATGGAGATCATATCCCCCCCTATGTATTATACATGGAGATCATATCCCCCCCTATGTATTATACATGGAGATCATATCCCCCCCTTATGTAATATACATGGAGATCATACCCCCCCCTTATGTATTATACATGGAGATCATATCCCCCCCTATGTATTATACATGGTGATCATATCCCCCCCTTATGTATTATACATGGAGATCATATCCCCCCCATTATGTATTATACATGGAGATCATATCCCCCCCCCTTATGTATTACACATGGAGATCATATCCCCCCTTATGTATTATACATGGAGATCATATCCCCCCTTATGTATTATACATGGAGATCATATCCCCCCTTATGTATTGTACATGGAGATCATATCCCCCCTTATGTATTATACATGGAGATCATATCCCCCCCCTTATGTATTACACATGGAGATCATATCCCCCCTTATGTATTATACATGGAGATCATATCCCCCCTTATGTATTATACATGGAGATCATATCCCCCCCTATGTATTATACATGGAGATCATATCCCCCCTATGTATTATACATGGAGATCATATCCCCCCCCCTTATGTAATATACATGGAGATCATACCCCCCCCTTATGTATTATACATGGAGATCATATCCCCCCCTATGTATTATACATGGTGATCATATCCCCCCCTTATGTATTATACATGGAGATCATATCCCCCCTTATGTATTATACATGGAGATCATATCCCCCCCTTATGTATTATACATGGAGATCATATCCCCCCCCCCCTTATGTATTATACATGGTGATCATATCCCCCCCTTATGTATTATACATGGAGATCATATCCCCCCTTATGTATTATACATGGAGATCATATCCCCCCTTATGTATTATACATGGAGATCATCTCCCCCCTTATGTATTATACATGGAGATCATATCCCCCCTTATGTATTATACATGGTGATCATATCCCCCCCTTATGTATTATACATGGAGATCATATCCCCCCTTATGTATTATACATGGAGATCATATCCCCCCCTTATGTATTATACATGGAGATCATACCCCCCTTATGTAATATACATGGAGATCATATCCCCCCTTATGTATTATACATGGAGATCATATCCCCCCTTATGTATTATACATGGAGATCATATACCCCCTTATGTATTATACATGGTGATCATATCCCCCCTTATGTATTATACATGGAGATCATATCCCCCCTTATGTATTATAGATGGAGATCATATCCCCCCCTTATGTATTATACATGGAGATCATATCCCCCTTAATATCCTCTTCTCAGTAGAGAATAAATTCAGTTCCTCTAATCTTTCCTCATAGCTGATCTCCTCCATGCCTCGTATCAGTTTGGTTGCCCTTCTCTGTACTTCCTCCAGTTCCCCAATGTTCTTTTTGTGAATTGGAGCCCAAAACTGAACTGCATATTCCAGATGAGGTATTACTAATGATTTGTACCGGGAGGGGGGAGGTCCACCTTATACTGGTGGTCAGGGCATAAGGGTCTTGTATATTAATGGTCAGGGCAGAAGGGTCCCCTACATTAGTTGTCAGTAGTGAAAGTCCCGCCCCCCTTACATTAGTGATAGAGGCAGAATGGTCCCTTACATCAGTGGTCCATGAAGAGGGGCCTCATACGTTGAGGTTCTTGTTATGCTGGTGGTCAATGCAAAACATCCTTCCTTACATTGGTGGTCAGTAGAGAAGGGTCCCTTACTTTGGTTATCATTAAAGAAAGGTTCCTTTACATTGGTGGTAAATGTTGAAGATCCCTGTTACATTGGTGGTCGGTGGATAACATTCCTCCTTATATTGACTGTCAGTGGAGAAGGGTCCCTTGCAATTGAAGAAGTGCCCCCTTAGATTGATGGCCACTGGAGAAGGGCCACCTTATATCGGTGTTCAAGACAGAAGGGTCCCCTATATTGATTATCAAGGCAGAAGGGTCAGTAGAGTAATTCCCCCTTACTTTAGTAGCCAGTGAACAAGGGCCCCTTAGATTAGTGATCAGTAGTGAAGGTCCTTGTTACACTGAAGACAGTAGAGAAGATCCCTCCTTACATGGTGGTCAATGAAGAAGAGTTCCTTTACATTGGTGGTCAAAGCAGAAGGGTCCCTTACATCAGTTTTTAGCAAAGAGGAGCTTCTTTCTTTGGTCAGTGGAGAAGGGTTCCTTTACATTGGTGGTCAAGGCAGAAGGATCCCTAACATTGGTGTGCAGTGGAGAAGGACCCCTTTAGATTGATGGTCACTGGAGAAGTCTCATCTTACACCAGTAGTCAAGACAGAACGGTCCCTTAGATTAAAGGTCAGGGCAGAAGGGTCCTTTACGTTTGTGATCAGTGGAGAAGGGCCCCTTACATTGGTTAGTGGAGAAGTTCCCCCTTATATTGTTGTCCAAGACAGAAGGGTCACCTACACTGATGATCAAGTAAGAAGGGTCCATTACATTGGTGTTCAAGGCAGAAGGGTCCAACACAATGGTGGTAATTGAAGAAGGGATCCTAACATTGGTGGCCAGTGGAGAAGATCCACCCTGAAATTGGTGGTCAGTGGAGAAGGTCCACCCTGACATTGGTGGTCAATGGAGAAGGTCCACCCTGGCATTGATGGTCAGTGGAGAAGGTCCACCCTGACATTGATGGCCAGTGGAGAAGGTCCACCCTGACATTAATGGTCACTGGAGAAGGTCCACCCTGACATTGATGGTCAGTGAAGAAAGTCCACCCTTATGTTGGTGGTCAGTGGAGAAGGTCCACCCTGACATTGATGGCCAGTGGAGAAGGTCCACCCTGACATTGATGGTCAGTGGAGAAGGTCCACCCTGACATTGATGGCCAGTGGAGAAGGTCCACCCTGACATTGATGGTCACTGGAGAAGGTCCACCCTGACATTGATGGTCAGTGAAGAAAGTCCACCCTTATGTTGGTGGTCAGTGGAGAAGGTCCACTCTGGCATTGATGGTCTCCACTTACACTGGTGGACAGTAGAGATGGGCCCACTTACATTGGTGCTCAGTAATAAGAAAGTCCCTCCAAGCAACTGATAAAAAAGGACTAAAAAAACCCCAAAACAGATGAATGCACCACTGATAAGAACTAGTAAGCTGCAATATAATACTTTCGGAATTAATAGTCCTTCAAAGTGCATTTAAACTACATGTGCATCTAAGACTATCCAGTCCACAAGGTGACGACACAGCTGTGCGATTTCAGTGCAGGATGAACAACATCGCCACCATGGTACAAGGAGAAAAGGAACGATTGCTGTGTCAATGGTATGAATGGACGGTAACAGATCTGTCATAATTATGTTCTCAGGAATTCCACTTCAACTGATATCTGCCCAGACTGGATATCATTGTTGGGTGGAGCCGAGTTTGTATTTCCCATGTTATGTTTTGTCTTGCCTTGGGGGGTGTGTGTGGGGAGGTCATTCCTAGAAAACTTCACCATGCGGGCATTACAGGACAGGCAGGTCCGAGAACAGGGTCCCAGTACAGACCCCGGTGGGGGGGGCTCAGAGTCCTCCAGGCCAAACCTGAAATACAGGCCAGGAAGGCCCAGACCTGCCCAGCTGATGTTTATAGAATGTGTCAGGCGGAATGAATCTGCCGCAGGGCGGAGGGCGAGGCTGACTGACTGACAACACAATCACTGCGATTCTGTACAATGGAAACAATGTCAAATGGATGGATCCTCCCCCGCTCAGCTATTCCCCTCTATCACATCGAACTGTCAGCTCCTGGGACAAGATCTCACCCCTAACGTCTCCAGGCTCTCTAATTAGAAATCTCCTTCTGTGCCTCTCTGCTACTGGCTGGAAGGGGACTTGTAGTTCCTCTGCAGCTGGGGCCAGAGCTGGCAAAGAAGGTCCACCCTGACATTGATGGTCAGTGGAGAAGGTCCACCCTGACATTGGTGGTCAATGAAGAAAGTCCACCCTTATGTTAGTGGTCAGTGGAGAAGGTCCACCCTGACATTGGTGGTCAATGAAGAAAGCATACCCTGACATTGGTGGTCAGTGGAGAAGGTCCACCCTTACATTGATGGTCAATGAAGCAAGTCCACCATGACCTTGGTGGTCAATGAAGAAAGTCCACCCTTATGTTAGTGGTAAGTGGAGAACGTCCACCCTGACATTGGTGGTCAGTGGAGAAGGTCCACCCTTACATTGATGGTCAATGAAGCAAGTCCACCATGACCTTGGTGGTCAATGAAGAAAGTCCACCCTTATGTTAGTGGTAAGTGGAGAACGTCCACCCTGACATTGGTGGTCAGTGGAGAAGGTCCACCCTGACATTGGTGGTCAATGAAGAAAGTCCACCCTAACATTGGTGGTCAGTGGAGAAGGTCCACCCTGACATTGGTGGTCAATGAAGAAAGTCCACCCTAACATTGGTGGTCAGTGGAGAAGGTCCACCCTGACATTGGTGGTCGATGAAGAAAGTATACCCTGACATTGGTGGCCAGTGGAGAAGGTCCACCCTGACATTGGTGGTCAGTGGAGAAAGTGCTTTTCTTAGACGGTTGTCACTGGAACAGGCGTCCCCACCGGAACATTTTGGATTTTCCATCACTTTCTGTTTCAGTGACACAGGATGGGGGGAGGTTAAAGTGTATGCCCCCCCTCCCCCAATAAATGATGTGTTATACCTCGGCCTCAGTCACATGGGTGTACTTGCGTGTACGGGCCGTGTTCGCCGGCATAGGGATACACAGGCGTTCTGCGCATCCCCCCCGCAGGCAGTCCCATTCATTTCAATTAGCCACACGGACACAGCGTCTGCTCCCAATCTGACATCAGTGTGGTTGTAGGTCCCTGAACTCACACTGTTGACATTTGGGGCCCCAGATGTCAAACTGGGAGCAGCGGCTGTGTCTGTGCAGCTGCCGTGCCCCAATTCAAGTGAATGGGGATGCATAGAACGCCTGTGCAATGCACAGGACTGGCCACGTCTCCGCCCTTATAAAACATGGGTGGGTGGGCATGCTCAAAGAGGGTGCACAGACCCAGGGGCGGACTGACCATTTGAAAACTTGGGCACTGCCCGTGGGCCCGGGGTCAGTAGGGGGCCCCATTAGATGCCCCTGGTACCTTTTTCATAGGCTTTTTTGAGTTTGAGCAAGGACACAGGGGCCCCATGATCCCCTATTGCCCGAGGGCCCCATGAGTTGTCAGTCCGCCCCTGCACAGACCTATAAAGGTAGGTGGGAACACCCCATAGGGGTGGGAAAATTCCTGAGGGGCAGGGAAATACACAGGTGGGTTTAGTCCCAGACTGGGACAAAAAATCGGCGCAGGAAATTTTAGACTGAGAAGCCCATTTTTTTTTTTTAATCTTTTAAAAACCAAATGACAAATAATGACAACTACCGGTTTCTCGATGTCTTACCCCGGGTTCACACTTGTGCGTTTTCTGTTGCGTCTTGCAGAAACGCAGTACGGTCCATTTAACATGATTTCCTATGGGACGGGTTCGCATCTCTGCGTTTTCATCCGGAAGCGTTTTTTGGAAGGGGTCAGGGACTTTATTCAACGCAAAACGATGCTTTTTGGTTCTATAGACTTCAATGGAGATGCTGCAGAATAGCATGTAGTGCGTTTTTGATGCGTTGTTGATGCGTTTTTGACGTGTTTTGCATTTTAATCTGCCCAGCCACAGGTTGGAAAAAAAAGCAAAACGCATAAAAAACACGCCAAAAACGCATTTTCAAAAACGCAAAACTCACCGCAAAGCGCACTGCAGAAGCGGATCAAACGCAAACTGCATAGGTGTGAACCTAACTTTATCGTTAGATTTAGTCTGCTTCAGTCACTAATTGATTGTTGTCACCGCTTAGTGATTGCTAGAGGTTGCTGCACTTTGCTACTGCTCATTGGCTGCTGGGCTGGGGGGGTGATCAATGACAGTGGTGGGGAGGGATGGGATGGAATGAATGGCAGTGCTGGTGGGGGGATAAGATCAGTGCCAGTGCTAGAGGGGGGAATGAGGTCAGTGACAGTGCTGGGGGGGCAGGGTGGGATCAGTGGCAGTGCTAGGGGGGGGAGGGGGGATCAGTGGCAATGTGGGGGGACGGACTGAGTGGCAGTGCAGAGGGGAGGGGGCTGAGTGGCAGTGCAGGGGGATGGGATGAGAGGCAGCGATGTGGGGGATATAATGAGTGGCAGTGCTGGCGGGGAGGATGTGATGAGTGGCAGTGCTGGGGGGAGGATGGGATGAGTGGCAGTCCTGGGGTGGCAGTGCTGGGGGGAGGATGGGATCAGTAGCACTGCTAGAGGGGAGGGTAGAGTTAGTAGCAGTGCTGGGGGGGTGGGGGGAAGTATCAGTAGGCGTCCCAGCTGCCTGCCACAGCTGCTTTGGGTCTCACAAGGACATGCGGCCCTGGCCCACTGGGCAAGCGCCCGGAGTGCTGTATGGCCAGTCTGGCACTGGGTGGGTTAGAACACTCCATAAAAGTGGGAGCAGGGCTGTCTTAAAGCATGAGCACCCCTGGGCACTACCCAAGAGCCCCATGTGCATGGAGGCCCCATGGTAATCTTGCATTACATCATACTTGCAAAATGTCCCGGATTTGCTGGGACAGTCACGCTTTTTACTAAGCTGTCCCGGGATGGCCATGTCCCAGAATCTGTATTGTGCCCTCCTGAACCCAGTATGATGTCCTTTTGATCCCCTCCTGTACTGTGCCCTCCTGACCCCCCTGTGCTTTGCCCTTCTGCCTCCCCCCTGTACTGTGCCCTCCTGACCCTCCTGTACTGTGCCCTCCTGACCCTCCTGTACTGTGCCCTCCTGACCCCCCTGTGCTTTGCCATTCTGCCTCCCCCCCTGTACTGTGCCCTCCTGACCCCCCTGTACTGTGCCCTCCTGACCCCCCTGTACTGTGCCCTTTGTTGTGTTGATTAGTCTTTGATTTATGGCATGTTCTCTTATTGTTTACACAGAGGGGGGCAGGAACACTCCATAGGGGTGGGGACAGACAAAGGTGGGCGGGAACACTCCATAAAGGTGGAGATACATAGGACTGGCAAGGGGCATTCCATGGGGGCGGGCACACACAGGTGGATGTGAGCACCCAATGGACACGCACAGGTCAGTGGAAACACTCTGTTGGGGTGGGAGCACACAGTGGTGGGAGGGAACACTCCATAGAGGCGGAGACGCTTAGGAATGGGTGGGAACACTCCATGCGAATGGGGACACGTCATTGGGGTAGGGACACACAGAGGTGGGCAGAAACACTCCATGGGGGCAAGGACACCCACAGGTGGGTGAGGACACCATTTTGGGATAGGAGCACACAGAAGTGGGTGGGAGCACTCCATAGGGGGTGGGGATGTCAGGTTAATGAGAAACTCCATTGGGGCAGGGGCACACAAAGGTAGGAGGGAACACTCCATGAGGGCAAAAATACTCAGGGATTTGGAGGAACACTCCATTTTGGGGTGGAGACACACAAAGGTAGGTGAGGACACTCCATGGGGGGCGGACACACACAGGTGGGGAAGAATACTTCATGGAGTCGGGGATACACAAAGGTGGGTAAGAACACTCCACTGGGGCATGGGCACACAGAGGTGGGTGGGAACACTCTATGAGGATGAGATACACAGATGTGGGTGGGAACATTCTATGAAGGTGGGGACACACACAGGTGGGTGGGAACACTCTATGAGGGTGGGGACACACACAGGTAGGTGGGAACACTCTAGGGGGGCAAGATATACAGAGGAGGGTGGGAACACTATGAGGGGCGGGGACGGACACCAGGTTGATGTGTCACTGTATTGGGGAGTGGGCACAGAGTGGTGGTGAAGAACACTCCATGGGGGTGGGATACACAGAAGTGGGTGTGAACACTCCTTGGGGGTGGGGACACACACACAGGTGGGTGAGAATATTTCACAGAGTTGGGGATACACAAAGGTGGGTAAGAACACTCCACTGGGGCAGGGGCACACAGAGGTGGGTGGGAACGGATACACAGAGGTGGGTGGGAACGGATACACAGAGGTGGGTGGGAACACTCTATGAGGGGCGGAGACACCGGGTTGATGAAAACACTGTATTGGGGAGTGGGCACAGAATAGTGGTTGAGAACACTCCATGGGGGTGGGATACACAGAAGTGGGTGGGAACACTCCTTGGGGGCGGACACACAGACAGGTGGTTGAGAACACTCCATGGGGGTGGGATACACAGAAGTCGGTGGGAACACTCCTTGGGGGCGGACACACAGACAGGTGGTTGAGATCATTCCATGGGGGTGGGATACACAGAAGTGGGTGGGAGGGGACACTCTATGGGGGAGGGGACACTATGTTGATGAAAACACTCTATAGGGTTGGGGGCACACAGTGGTAGGTGGACACTAAGGGACTATGGAGCCCACTGGAGACCCGAAGAGATATGGAACAATGGGAGATGACTCCACCCAGGAGGCTCCACCTATAATTCCTCCTCTGCACCCTGTTCTCCAATGAACTCTGAGTGACATATTTGTAATATTCATTCTTTGCTGATTAGACTTTCACCGTGTTGGAAACATACCAAAAATATTTTCTTCATCCCTCTGTAAACATTGTGCAACCCTGGCATCTACAGCAAACGCGGAGGGAGAACATAGAGAGCCAACGGGGCGATGAGAACGAATTCTACACTGACACTGTTTATAATGACTGCATAATATAATATCTTCCCCAGAGCGACCAATCAGGATTCAGCATCTGGGAGATGCAGCCCGGATTCTCATTGGCTGCTGTGGAAAGTTGTCCGGCTGATATCACAGCAAAGGCTTCTCATTTCCCACAATAACCAGGCAGATTTCGGCTCTCAATTCTCAAGATCAAATTAAAAAAAAAAAATGAATGCAAGCATCTGATTGGCTGATACGGCCAAACAATTTCCTGCTCTTTGATTTATATAGAAGTGGTTATTGTCTATTGGGAGGTCTGTGAGCGGATCGAAGGGAGATCTCACCACTGGAGCCCCAGCAGGATTGAAGAATTCATTTAGGGGAGTACTGTCACTTTAACACAGGATTGGACCTATTTTTTGCAGAATTCAGGAACCGGTCAGGACGGACCGAAAGCTGATGGACATGTGATCTCATTGATAACACTGAAAAGAGTGTTGGGGGTCGCCCATTTTGGCTCCTAGCTATCTCTGGGGATTTATTTTTGTAGTAGTTTAGTAGTTACATGAAATACGGCTTCCGCCCCCAACATTCCACCGCCCTACTCAAAATCACTAACGACCTGCTATCCGCCAAAGCTAATGGCCACTACTCAGTCCTCTTACTCCTCCACCTCTCCGCGGCCTTCGACACAGTTGACCACCCCCTCCTCCTTAACAAAGTACACTCCCTCGGCATCAGAGACTCCGCTCTCTCCTGGCTCTCCTCCTATCTATCCCAACGCTCCTTCTGCGTTACCTATAATGCTACCACCTCCCCCTCTCTCCCCCTCTCTGTTGAGGTCCGTCCTCGGGCCCCTTCTCTTCTCCATCTACACCTCCAACCTCTGCAAACTGATACACTCCCACGGCTTCAACTACCACCTCTACGCCGATGACATGCAAATTTACCTCTCAACCCCCCACCTCACCCCTTCAGTCTCCACCCGTATCACCCACCTACTGAACGACATATCAGATTGGATGTCGCTCCATTTCCTCAAACTCAACCTTTCCAAAACCGAGCTCCTAATCTTCCCCCCTGCCTGCACCCCCCCCCCACCCTCTCCATCACGACCAACAACGCCACCATCAGTCCCACCACACAATCAAGGTCCTAGGTGTCATCCTAGACTCAGACCTGTCCTTCCAACCCCATGTCCAATCGCTGACTACCGCATGCAGGTTCCACCTCCGCAACATCTCCAAAATACGTACGTTCCTAACCCTAGACACCTCTAAACTACTCGTTCACTCCCTCATTATCTCACGTCTGGACTACTGCAACTCCCTTCTCACCGGCCTACCCCAAAGCAAGCTATCCCCGCTCCAGTCTATCCTGAACTCAGCTGCCAGACTCATCCACCTCACCAACCGCTCCGCTTCCGCCACCCCCCTCTGTCATCCCCTCCACTGGCTTCCGATTGCCCAACGCATCAAATTCAAACTACTAACACAGACATACAAAGCCATTCACAACACTGCCCCAAACTACCTCACCGACCTGATACCAAAATACCACCCAACATGTACTCTTCGCTCCTCAAAAGACCTCCTACTCTCTAGCTCCCTGGTCTCCTCCTCCCATGCCCGACTGCAGGACTTCTCCAGAGCTTCCCCCATCCTCTGGAACTCACTTCCCCAATCCATCAGATTGTCCCCTACCCTCCTCACCTTTAGGCACACCCTGAAAACCCATCTCTTCAGGGAAGCCTACCCCACCCTCACCGAACAGCTGATCCCCTCCACTCCTCACTCCATTCCATCCCTCACAGCCATCTTCTCCTGTATCACCATCCCCTCCTTCCTAGACTTTAAGCTCGAAAGGGCAGGACCCTCTAACCCTCGTGTATCGTGTATTGTTTTGCTACTGTATTGTCTCATGTCTTGTCCCCCATTCTAATGTACAGCGCTGAGCAAACCCTTTGGCGCTATATAAATACTCTATAATAATAATAATAATATTACGGAACAGCAAAAACTTGATCCTCCATTGCAGCACCAACCATCAGGCAGATCACACACTATATTGCCGAAAGTATTGGCCCCGCCCTCCAAATCATGTGATTCGGGTGTTCCAATCCCCTCCATGGACACAGGTGTATACAATCCATCCCCTAGGCATGCAGACGGCTTCTACAAACATTGGTGAAAGAATGGGTCGCTCGCAGGAGCTCAGTGACTCCAAGCGTGGTCCCGTGATAGGTGGCCACCTGTGTAATAAGTCCATCCATGACATTTCCTGGCTACTAAATATTCCACGCTCAACTGTTAGTGGGATTATAACAAAGAGGAAGCAACTGGGAACAACAGCAACTCAGCCACCAAGTGGTAGGCCACGTCACATGACAGGGCGGGGTCAGCGCATGCTGAAGCGCACAGTGCGCAGAAGTCGCCAACTGTCTGCAGAGTCAATAGCTAAAGACCTCCAAACTTGGTGTGGCCTTCAGATGAGCCCAACAACAGTGTGTAGAGAGCTTCATGGAATGGGTTTCCATGGCCGAGCAGCTGCATCCAAGCCTTCCATCACCAAGTGCAATGCAAAGTGTCGGATGCCATGGTGTAAAGCACGCCGCCACTGGACTCTAGAGCAGTGTAGACGTGTTCTCTGGAGTGACCAATCACGCTTCTCTGTCTGGCAATCCGATGGACGTGTCTGGGTTTGGCGGTAGCCAGGAGAACGGTACTTGCCTGACTGCATTGTGCCAAGTGTAAAGTTTGGTGGAGGGGGGATTATGGTGTGGGGTTGTTTTTCAGGGGTTGGGCTTGGCCCCCTAGTTCCAGTGAAGGGAACGCTTAAGGTGACATTTTGGACAGTTTCATGCTCCCAACTTTGTGGAAGGAGTTTGGGGATGGCCCCTTCCTGTTCCAACATGACTGCCCACCAGTGTACAAAGCAAGGTCCATAAAGACATGGAGGAGCCAGTTTGGGGTGGAGGAACTTGACTGTCCTGCACAGAGTCCTGACCTCAACCCCATAGAACACCTTTGGGATGAATTAGAGCAGAGACTGCGAGCCAGGCCTCCTCCCCCGACATCAGTGCCTGACCTGACAAATGTGCTTCTGGAAGAATGGTCCAACCTTCCCATAGACACCCTCCTAAACCTTGTGGACGGCCTTCCCAGAAGAGCTGAAGCTGTTATAGCTGCAAAGGGCGGGGCCAACTCAATATTGAACCCTACGGACTAAGACTGGGGGGCCATTGAAGGTCATGTGTGTGGAAAGGGCGGGGCCAACTCAATATTGAACGCTACGGACTAAGACTGGGGGGCCATTGAAGGTCATGTGTGTGGAAAGGGCGGGGCCAACTCAATATTGAACCCTACGGACTAAGACTGGGGGGCCATTAAAGGTCATGTGTGTGGAAAGGGTGGGGCCAACTCAATATTGAACCCTACGGACTAAGACTGGGTGGTCATTAAAGGTCATGTGTGTGGAAAGGGCGGGGCCAACTCAATATTGAACCCTACGGACTAAGACTGGGGGGCCATTAAAGGTCATGTGTGTGGAAAGGGCGGGGCCAACTCAATATTGAACCCTACGGACTAAGACTGGGGGGCCATTAAAGGTCATGTGTGTGGGAAGGCCGGCCGATCAATAGTTTTGGAAATATAGTGTAGATGTCTCTGCAATGGACTGGCATGGGAACAGCACTGCATTCAGCTGTCTTAGAAGAAGCATGTGAGTGTGTAGGAGCGCCTCATAGAATGGAACCTCGGGGCTTCCTATTTATTAACCTTTGGGGGTGACAGGGGTGTGAGCGGAATTTGCTGTAGTCTGTAGTCCGGCACAAGGACTAGGACAGCAGGACGTGTGTAGAGGACACGGGACAGCTCTGAATTGCTGACAATTATCAAACAGATAGAAAACACTCTCTAGCAGACTGAAAGGATAGGTTGGGGTTTTAGGGATTACATACATTTTAAAGCTGCTTATATTCCACTTTCCTGGTGTCCCCCTTTACCCCTCATCAATAAATTGAATTTAGAACCAGTGATGTCATTGCTGGGTGTCTGTGCTTCTCTATGCAATACAGGCAGATGGTGGCTGGTGGGAGGGACCAGCAGGGTGCAGTACAGAGCTTCCTGAAAACATCACAGAACCCTGCTTCAGTACTCTTCTCAGGAACTCTCAGTCCAGGTGCAAGCAGTGGGAGGAGTTATGCAAAGTTATGCAAATATTTAAGAAATGACTGGGTGGGTGTCAGCCTGGAGTTGTGGGCGTATCCCAGGCTGGCTGTGTTTGCATAAGTAATGATGTTGAGCCTCCATGATTGAAGGAACTAACTAAAATCCGACGAATGACAGGGGCGGGGCCAGGGACTGTCAGGCCGGGGAGGAAAGAGATTGATGATGCTGGACGTCCTCCAGCCAGGAAATGAGGCGGAGCTCTGTCTGATTTACTGCAGCTTCTAATGCACATTGTGAGAAGCTCACAGTGTGCGGTGACATCAGAGGAAGCCATTCTAGTCCAGGAGAGGAGCCGGTACACCTGTGCAAGACTGAAGGGGAGGAGCCGGTACACCTGTGCAAGACTGAAGGGGAGGAGCCGGTACACCTGTGCAAGACTGAAGGGGAGGAGCCGCTACACCTGTGCAAGACTGAAGGGGAGGAGCAAGTACACCTGTGCAAGACTGAAGGGGAGGAGCTGCTACACCTGTGCAAGGCTGAAGGGGAGGAGCTTGTACACCTGTGCAAGACTGAAGGGGAGGAGCCGGTACACCTGTGCAAGACTGAAGGGGAGAAGCCGATACACCTGTGCAAGACTGAAGGGGAGAAGCCAATACACCTGTGCAAGACTGAAGAGGAGGAGCCGGTACACCTGTGCAAGAAAGAATGGGAGGAGCCAGTACACCTGTGCAAGACTGAAGGGGAGGAGCTGCTACACCTGTGCAAGACTGAAGGGGAGGAGCCAGTGCACCTGTGCAAGACTGAAAGGGAGGAACTACTACACCTGTGCAAGACTGAAGGGGAGGAGCCGATACACCTGTGCAAGACTGAAGGGGAGGAGCCGGTACACCTGTGCAAGACTGGAGGGGAGGAGCTGGTACACCTGTGCAAGACTGAAGGGGAGGAGTCGGTACACCTGTGCAAGACTGGAGGGGAGGAGCCAGTGCAGCTGTGCAAGACTGAAGGGGAGGAGCCGGTACACCTGTGCAAGACTGAAAGGGAGGATTTAAGGCTGTATTCATCCCTTATGTGCGTTCATAGTAATGATTGTCATCCATGGGCCGTGTAAGACGTGTTGATCCATGAAACAAAAACAGGGCACGGCACATCAACGCATGACACGGGTGAGAACAGCGCCGTCCAATACAATGCCTTCTGTGTGCGTGCAATGACGTGTAATCCGCATCTCATAGGTGGGAATAAATCCTTCAATCTCCGAGGATCTCCTACAATATATCAAGTGTAAGTACAGCCAGGGGGGGTTCATATATATATATTGTATATAAAGGAGGAAATAGTAATGTCAGCTGTCAGGTTGGGGAGATTTCCCTTCACTTCCTGTTCCCAAAGCAGAAAATGAAAGATCATTTCAAAGCAAGAGGATGTCCCCCCCCCCCCAGGGAGTTGTCACCAGAATAAGTGTCCCCATGGTAAGATCTCCCCTCACCTCCTGTCCCGGGACAACTCAGAAATGCCACTTCCAGTACCGGAGACCGGACGAGGTAATCTAGAGTAAAGGGCAAACATGCCAAAGTGCCCCCCCCCAAGACCCCAAGATGTATGAGCATTATGTGTCAGTGAAAATCCACCCCCCCCCAAAAAAAAGCAAGCAGTAATTTGCATGCTTACCCCCTATGCATAAATTCATAAATCCCCCCTGATGGAATCCCCCCTCCCAGCACAAATCTTTGCACCCCCCCCCCCATCTTCCCTAGTTCAAATCCTCCTCCCCATATGTCTCCAGCACAAGTCCCTCCCACACCAAAAAAAATCCCCCCTTCCAGCACAAATCTTTGTCCCCCCCCGGCCATCTTCCCTAGTTCAAATCCTCCTTCTCCCAATACGTCCCCTGCACAAGTCCCTCCCGTGCAAAAAAAAAAATCCCCCGTCCAAGAAAACATCCTTTCCATTCACTCCAAATCCCTCCAACCCATTCCAGCACAAAAGTCCCCTCCCCCAATCCCCCATCCTAGCACAAATCTCCCCCACCACCACAAATTTCCCTCCTAGCAAAAATACCCCTCAATCAACCCTGCTAGCACAAATCCCTCCCCCCAAAAAAGTCCCCTCTCAGCATAAATCCCCCCCAACATACTACTTTTATAGCACAAAAACCCCTTCCTGGCACAGAGCCTCTTTCCTTATCCCCCCTCCCAACACAAATCCCCCCTCCTAGCACAAATCCTCTTTATCCCCATACTGAATGCCCCCAGCACAAGTCCTTCCCACACCACAAAAAAACTCCCCCTCTAAGCACAAATCCTTTCCCCTCACTTTAAACCCCCCCCCCCCTTTCCCGTACAAAATTCCCCTCCAGCAATTCCCCCTCTCAGCATGAACCTTCCCCCCCCCCCACCACAACATATTTCCCCTCCTAGCACAAATACCCCTCAATCAACCCTACTAGCACAAATTCCCCCCCAAAAAAAATATTTCCCCTCCTTACACAGATTCCCCCTCCTCAACATATTACATTCATAGCCCAAATCCCCCCTCCTAGCACAAATCCTCTTTCCCTATCCCCCCTCCCAACACAAATCCCTCTCCTAGCATAAATCCTCTTTCCCTATCCCCCCTCCCAACACAAATCCCCTCCTACCACCAAATCCCGTTTCCCTATCCCCCCTACCAACACAAATCCCCCTCCTAGCACAAATCCTCTTTCCCTATACACTGGAAGTTTTGGAAAATTGTTGGTCTACCTCCAGAGGAAATCGACCTCGGCGTACATTTTCGGCAGTACTGGGACAGGTTCCTCCAGTGCCCAGGGCCAGGAGGCGGAACTGCGCCCCCCTCCCCTGATGCTAATGCATGACATTGAATGGATAGACCACCCAACACCGCCCCCCTTGCTCCATCTATCCATGGGTGACACCGTATACTGCACATCCATGGCCAAGGTAGGTAGATGCCCATGCATGGTGTGATTTCCATGTCAGCCGTGGGTGGGTAGGGTGGTCGAGAGGGCATCCTGGAGTCTGGTGTGACAGCAGATCTGGAGCATGCCCCCTCTCTACCACTATGCCCTGGGCGACTGCCCCCCTTGCCCACCCCTTGTCCCCGCCCTTCTGTCATTTGTCTCATGAAGACATTGGCCGTACAAGGATCAAGGTTCTGCCGGTTCAGCAGAGGCTGATGGATGGATTTGATCCATGCGTGGCCACTGCGGTCAGACAGAGGTCAATCAACCGCCCTGTTGGTAGTTTTGTGTCGATCAGCGCTGCAGGCAATAGGCTGCAGCACTGATCTGTGTATCCTGACGGAGTGGAAGTCTCCCTGCTGTCAGGTTGCAAGGATTCCCCCACCCGCCTCGAATGTGTGGATGGGGAAGTCGGGTCAGTTTTTTTTTTCATTCAACCTGCTGGTTCAACGAGAGAAAAAAAAAAAACGGACTCGCGTACGGCCACCCCTCTGATAGGTGACAACGCACAGGACACCAAAACTTGGACAGGGAAATGTGAACGCTGCCTCTCCCTCCTCTCCATAGAGGCGTGACCTAGAAAATCCTTCCATAGAAAAGGAAATCCCAATACAGACAGACGGACGGATCGCTTGTCAGGTGACAGTTATTCTGCATTGACCGCACTATACACAACAAAACGACAACCAATATTTACTAAACAATAGTGTACAATACACAGTACAATCGTCATGTGACCCGGAGGAGGCCAAACCAAGCAATGCCAACACAATGAGATACCTCTGGGCCCGGGGGGGGGAAGGAAGGGGCAGAGGGGGCTCAACCACACTGGAGGGCACATGGGAGCTACAGGGTGGGAGACACATGGTTATTGGGGGGACTGGGGAGTGGGCACACACTATACAAGGAGAGGGAACAGGGGGGTGGGCACACACTATACAAAGAGAGGACACTGGGGAGCGGGCACACACTATACAAGGAGAGGGCACTGGGGAGCGGGCACACACTATACAAAGAGAGGGCACAGGGGAGTGGGCACACACTATACAAAGAGAGGACACTGGGGAGCGGGCACACACTATACAAAGAGAGGGCACTGGGGAGCGGGCACACACTATACAAAGAGAGGGCACTGGGGAGCGGGCACACACTATACAAAGAGAGGGCACTGGGGAGCGGGCACACACTATACAAGGAGAGGGCACTGGGGAGCAGGCACACACTATACAAGGAGAGGGCACTGGGGAGCGGGCACACACTATACAAGGAGAGGGCACTGGGGAGCGGGCACACACTATACAAGGAGAGGGCACTGGGGAGTGGGCACACACTATACAAAGAGAGGGCACTGGGGAGCGGGCACACACTATACAAAGAGAGGGCACAGGGGAGTGGGCACACACTATACAAAGAGAGGGCACTGGGGAGCGGGCACACACTATACAAGGAGAGGGCACTGGGGAGCAGGCACACACTATACAAGGAGAGGGCACTGGGGAGCGGGCACACACTATACAAGGAGAGGGCACTGGGGAGTGGGCACACACTATACAAAGAGAGGGCACTGGGGAGCGGGCACACACTATACAAGGAGAGGACACTGGGGTGCGGGCACACACTATACAAAGAGAGGGCACTGGGGAGCGGGCACACACTATACAAGGAGAGGGCACTGGGGAGCGGGCACACACTACACAAAGAGAGGGCACTGTGGAGTGGGCACACACTATACAAAGAGAGGACACAGGGGAGCGGGCACACACTATACAAAGAGAGGGCACTGGGGAGCGGGCACACACTATACAAGGAGAGGGCACTGGGGAGCAGGCACACACTATACAAGGAGAGGGAACTGGGGAGCGGGCACACACTATACAAGGAGAGGGCACTGGGGAGCGGGCACACACTATACAAGGAGAGGGCACTGGGGTGTGGGCACACACTATACAAAGAGAGGGCACTGGGGAGCGGGCACATACTATACAAGGAGAGGGCACTGGGGAGCGGGCACACACTATACAAGGAGAGGGCACTGGGGAGTGGGCACACACTATACAAAGAGAGGGCACTGGGGAGTGGGCACACACTATACAAAGAGAGGGCACTGGGGAGTGGGCACACACTATACAAGGAGAGGGCACTGGGGAGCGGGCACACACTATACAAAGAGAGGACACTGTGGGTTGGGCACACACTATACAAGGAGAGGGCACAGGGGAGCGGGCACACACTATACAAAGGGAGGATACTGGGGAGTGGGCACACACTATACAAAGGGAGGACACTGGGGAGCGGGCACACACTTTACAAAGAGAGGGCACAGGGGAGTGGGCACACACTATACAAAGAGAGGACACTGGGGAGTGGGCACACACTATACAAAGAGAGGGCACTGGGGAGTGGGCACACACTATACAAAGAGAGGGCACTGGGGAGCGGGCACAGACTATACAAAGAGAGGACACTGGGGAGCGGGCACACACTTTACAAAGAGAGGACACTGGGGAGTGGGCACACACTATACAAAGAGAGGGCACTGGGGAGTGGGCACACACTATACAAGGAGAGGGCACTGGGGAGTGGGCACACACTATACAAGGAGAGGGCACTGGGGTGTGGGCACACACTATACAAAGAGAGGGCACTGGGGAGTGGGCACACACTATACAAGGAGAGGGCACTGGGGAGCGGGCACACACTATACAAAGAGAGGGCACTGGGGAGCGGGCACACACTATACAAAGAGAGGGCACTGGGGAGCGGGCACACACTATACAAGGAGAGGGCACTGGGGAGCAGGCACACACTATACAAGGAGAGGGCACTGGGGAGCGGGCACACACTATACAAGGAGAGGGCACTGGGGTGCGGGCACACACTATACAAGGAGAGGGCACTGGGGAGCGGGCACACACTATACAAAGAGAGGACACTGGGGAGAGGGCACATACACATTAGAAAGGGTGGAAGGGTGGGTAGTAATGAGCACACTAGCTAATGAGAATGGTAGAGTGGGTAGTGCTGGACACAAACATTAGGAAAAGTGGGCAGTAGGATGGGTAGTACAGGACATGCACATTACAGAGGGCAGTAGGGTGGGTAGTACAGGGCATGCACATTACAGAGGGCAGTAGGACGGGTGGTACAGGGCATGCACATTACAGAGGGCAGTAGGATGGGTAGTACAGGGCATGCACATTACAGAGGGCAGTAGGATGGGTAGTACAGGACATGCACATTACAGAGGGCAGTAGGATGGGTAGTACTGGCATGCACATTAAAGAGGGCAGTAGGATGGGTAGTACAGGACATGCACATTACAGAGGGCAGTAGGACGGGTAGTACAGGACATGCACATTACAGAGGGCAGTAGGATGGGTAGTACTGGCATGCACATTACAGAGGGCAGTAGGATGGGTAGTACTGGCATGCACATTACAGAGGGCAGTAGGACGGGTAGTACTGGCATGCACATTATAGAGGGCAGTAGGATGGGTAGTGCAGGACATGCACATTACAGAGGGCAGTAGGATGGGTAGTGCAGGACATGCACATTACAGAGGGCAGTAGGATGGGTAGTACAGGACATGCACATTACAGAGGGCAGTAGGATGGGTAGCACAGGACATGCACATTACAGAGGGCAGTAGGATGGTTGGTACAGGGCATGCACATTACAGAGGGCAGTAGGATGGGTAGCACAGGGCATGCACATTACAGAGGGCAGTAGGATGGGTAGTACAGGGCATGCACATTACAGAGGGCAGTAGGATGGGTAGTACAGGACATGCACATTACAGAGGGCAGTAGGATGGGTAGTACAGGACATGCACATTACAGAGGGCAGTAGGGTGGGTAGTACAGGACATGCACATTACAGAGGGCAGTAGGGTGGGTAGTACAGGGCATGCACATTACAGAGGGCAGTAGGATGGGTAGCACAGGACATGCACATTACAGAGGGCAGTAGGATGGGTAGCACAGGACATGCACATTACAGAGGGCAGTAGGATGGATAGTACAGGACATGCACATTACAGAGGGCAGTAGGATGGGTAGCACAGGACATGCCCATTACAGAGGGCAGTAGGATGGTTGGTACAGGGCATGCACATTACAGAGGGCAGTAGGATGGGTAGTACAGGGCATGCACATTACAGAGGGCAGTAGGATGGGTAGTACAGGGCATGCACATTACAGAGGGCAGTAGGATGGGTAGTACTGGCATGCACATTACAGAGGGCAGTAGGGTGGGTAGTACAGGGCATGCACATTACAGAGGGCAGTAGGGTGGGTAGTACAGGACATGCACATTAGAGAGGGCAGTAGGATGGGTAGTACAGGACATGCACATTAGAGAGGGCAGTAGGATGGGTAGTACAGGACATGCACATTAGAGAGGGCAGTAGGATGGGTAGTACAGGACATGCACATTAGAGAGGGCAGTAGGGTGGGTAGTACAGGACATGCACATTAGAGAGGGCAGTAGGATGGGTAGTACAGGACATGCACATTAGGATAGATGGGTAGTACAGGGTATGCCAATTACACAGGGTAGAAGGGTGGGTAGTACAAGCCACACACATTGGGCAGGGTGGTGAGGTGGGTAGTATAGGACACACATATTCAGCAGGGTGGGTACTATAGAGCAGGCACATTAGGAAGGGTTGCAGGGTAGGTAGTACAGGAATACACATTAGGAAGGGGGGCAGGGTGATTAGTATCGGGCACACACATTAGGTAGGGTGGGTAGTACAGGACACAGATTGGGGAAGGTGGCTTGGTGGGTAGTCCCTTCATGTGCACAGATTGGAGAAGGTGGCTGGGTGGGTAGTACAGGACACAGATTGGGGAAGGTGCCTGGGTGGGTAGTACAGGACACAGATTGGGGAAGGTGGCTGGGTGGGTAGTACAGGACACAGATTGTGGAAGGTGGCTGGGTGGGTAGTACAGGACACAGATTGGGGAAGGTGGCTGAGTGGGTAGTACAGGACACAGATTGGAGAAGGTGGCTGGGTGGGTAGTACAGGACACAGATTGAGGAAGGTGGCTGGGTGGGTAGTACAGGACACAGATTGGAGAAGGTGGCTGGGTGGGTAGTACAGGACACAGATTGAGGAAGGTGGCTGGGTGGGTAGTCCCTCCAGGTGCACAGCCTGGTGGGCAGAGCAGTCTCCCTCCCCTCGCTGCACTCACCTGCTGCTCAGAGCTCTCAGTCCCTGCACAGTCCTCAGGACCCCTCTCTGGGGGGATATAAAGGCTGAGGTGATAGGCCCCTCCCCGATCTGTCCGAGGGGAGGAGTGTCGGCCGACTCATGAATATTAATCGGTCGGTGCTGAGGAATCCCGATCTCCGGGCTGCACCGGGGTCAGGCGATCAGTGGCCGCTAGGGGCGCCCCGAACACACCGAACTCCGCAGGTGAGAGATCCGACCAGTGCCGTGCTCCTAGCAATGCGAGCTCCTGGGGCCACTGAGAGGGATAGGTCCCCTGTATAGATTGCTAGCTCCTGGGGCCACTGAGAGGGATAGGTCCCCTGTATAGATTGCTAGCTCCTGGGGCCACTGAGAGGGATAGGTCCCCTGTATAGATTGCTAGCTCCTGGGGCCACTGAGAGGGATAGGTCCCCTGTATAGATTGCTAGCTCCTGAGGCCACTGAGAGGGATAGGTCCCCTGTATAGATTGCTAGCTCCTGGGGTCAGGGAGAGGGATAGGTCCCCTGTATAGATTGCTAGCTCCTGGGGTCAGGGAGAGGGATAGGTCCCCACTACAGATTGCGAGCTCCTGGGGCCAGGGAGAGGGGCAGGTCTAATGTACAGACTGCAAGCTCTTGGGACAAGGAATGGTTTATATTTCCTGTATAGATTGCTAGCTCCTGGGGCAAGCGGTGTGGTAAGTCCTCTATAAATTGTTAGCTCCTGGGGCAAGGAGAGGAGTAGGTCCCATGTGTAGATTGTTAGCTCCTGGGTCACCTGTAAATTATGATTCCTGGGGCCGGGTTGAGGGATAGATCCCCAGGCCAGTACAGATTGCTAGCTCTTGGGGTCAGAGAGAGGGATAGGTCCCTGGTAAAGATTGCTAGCTCCTGGGGCCAGGGAGAGGGATAGGTCCTCGATACAGATTGCTAGCTCCTGGGGTCAGGGAGAGGGATAGATCCACAGTACAGATTGCTAGCTCTTGGGGTCAGGGAGAGGGATAGGTCCCTGGTACAGATTGCTAGCTCCTGGGGCCAGGGAGAGGGATAGGTCCGTTGTATAGATTGCTAGCTGCTGGGGTCAGGGAGAGGGATAGGTCCGCTGTATAGATTGCTAGCTCCTGGGACCAGGGAAGGGGGTAAGGTCCTCGATACAGATTGCTAGCTCCTGGGCTCAGGGAGGGGGATAGGTCCCCAGTACAGATTGCTAGCTCCTGGGGTCAGGGAGAAGATTAGGTCCCCTGTATAGATTGCTAGCTCTTGGGGTCAGGATGAGGGATAGGTCCCCAATACAGATTGCTAGCTCCTAGGACCAGGGAGAGGGGCAGGTCCAATGTACAGATTGCAAGCTCGTGGGACAAGGAATGGTTTATATTTCCTGTATAGATTGTTAGCTCCTGAGGCAAGCGGCGTGATAAGTCTTCTGTATAAATTGTTAGCTCCTGGGGCAAGGAGAGTAGGTCCAATGTGTAGATTGTTAGCTCCTGGGTCACCTGTAATTTATGATTCCTGGAGTCGGGGAGAGGGATAGGTCCTCGATACAGATTGCTAGCTCCTGGGGTTAGGGAGAGGGACGGGACTCCTGTATAGATTTCTTGCTCCTGGGGTCAGGGAGAGGGATAGGTCCACAGTATAGATTGTTAGCTGCTGGGATCAGGGAGAGGGATAGGTCCCCAGTATAGATTGTTAGCTGCTGGGATCAGGGAGAGGGATAGGTCCGCTGTATAGATTGCTATCTCCTGGGGCCAGGGAGAGGGATAGGTCCTCAGTACAGATTGCTAGCTCCTGGGGCCAGGGAGCGGGATAGGTCCACAGTACAGATTGTTAGCTGCTGGGGTCAGGGAGAGGGATAGGTCCTCTGTATAGATTGCTAGCACCTGGGGCCAGGGAGAGGGATAGGTCCCCAGTACAGATTGCTGGCTCCTGGGATTAGGTAAAGGGATAGGTCCCCTGTATAGATTGCTAGCTCTTGGGGCCAGGGAGAGGGTCAGGTCCCTAGTACAAATTTCTAGCTCCTGGGGTTAGGTAGAGGGATAGGTCCTCGGTACAGATTGCTAGCTCCTGGGGCCAGGGAGAGGGATAGGTCCCCAGTACAGATTGCTAGCTCCTGGGGGTCAGGAAGAGGGATAGGGCCCCAGTACAGGGATAGAGAGGGATAGATCCACAGTACAGATTGCTAGCTCTTGGGGTCAGGGAGAGGGATAGGTCCCTGGTACAGATTGCTAGCTCCTGGGGCCAGGGAGAGGGATAGGTCCGTTGTATAGATTGCTAGCTGCTGGGGTCAGGGAGAGGGATAGGTCCGCTGTATAGATTGCTAGCTCCTGGTGTTAGAGGGATAGCTCCTCGGTACAGATTGCTGGCTCCTGGGGCCAGGGAGAGGGATAGGGCCCCAGTACAGATTGCTAGCTCCTGGTGTTAGGTAGAGGGATAGGTCCCTGGTACAGATTGCTGACTCCTTGGGACAGGGAGAGGGATAGGGCCCCAGTACAGATTTGCTAGCTCCTGGGGCCAGGGAGAGGGATAGGGCCCCTGTACAGAATGTCCACTAGTGAAGCAGAAGGAGGAGAAGGTTTACAGTATAGATTGCTAGCTCCTGGATCAGAGAGTGAGGTATGTCCAGTATGGGGAGGGGGGGGGGGGGGGCAGAGAGATGGAAGGCCTGACAGTCCCAACCTTTTCTACCCCTCCTGCCAAATCTCATAGGACTCTGAGAGATTCTTTACATAGGCAGGGACGAGCTAGGAAGGGGTTAAATCTCAGCAGCCAGTGAACAGCCCAGTGACCCCTTTCTGTAATCCCCGGGCCCAGGAGCTTGCACTCTACAGCTGGATGCATTATTATTTGCTCTATAGGGTGATGCAGTTTCAGTGCTGCTGGTCACCAGTGCAGATCTGGAGGCCACTGACATCTGACATCTCTGCTAGTGAGGTCACAGCATGGGGGGGACCTTTCTATTCCTGGTAATCCCGAAGACACCGCATGTCCTGTCCGAGTGTGGTCACCTCAGTTAGTGACTCTGCAGGCACCCCCCTGACCAGGGGCGGACTGACAACTCATGGTGCCCCCAGGCAATAGGGGATCATGGGGCTCCTGTGTCCTTGCCCGCACTCAAACCACACCCAAAAAAGCCTATGACATCACCCGCTAGCTCCACCCAATTGTTTAGATATGATCGGCAAATAGCGGCGAGAGCTTGGCGGAGGAGGGGGGGAGGGGCGGTCTTTATTTTATTTCAGCGAGTCGGCATCATTGTGACAACGTTGGATGCCGTGATTGATGATGGATTTCAACGATGGGACCATTTTGGGGGCTTTTTTAAAAAAATAAATAAAACACTGTTGTGATTTTATTCACGTTACATTTTTTTGGTGACTGGATAGGGGTACTATGTACCCCACACTCATTCACAAGGGGGTGGGACCTGGGGACCCCCTTGTTAAGTCACTCCCCCGCAGACCCCCACAACCACAGCCCAGGGTTCTGGGGAAGAGGCCCTTGTCCCCATCAACATGGGGACAAGGTGCTTTGGGGGAGAGTCCCCCTACCCCAAAGCACCCCCTCCCATGTTGAGGGCATGTGGCCTGGTACATTCAGAAGAGGGGGAGTGCTCGATCATCCCCCTAGTTTCCTACCCTGCCAGGTCTGTGCATGGATCAAGGGTCTGGTAGGAATATAGGGAGGGCCCCAAATTTTTTTCTCCCATTTAAAGAGTTCCCCTTAACATTCCTACCAGACCTGAAGGGCCTGGTATGGATTTTAGGGGGAACCCCATCCACTTTTTAAATGTATTTTGGAATGTGGGCAGGGGTGGACTGACCATTTGGAAACTCGGGCACTGCCCGAGGGCCCGGGGTCAGTAGGGGGCCCCATGAGATGCCCCTGGTACCTTTTTCATAGGCTTTTTTGAGTTTGGGCAAGGACACAGGGGCCCCATGATCCCCTATTGCCCAGGGGCCCCATTGGCCATAAAAGAGGGGTATGGGGACTCTTATTGCCCGGGGGCCCCATGAGTTGTCAGTCCGCCCCTGAATGTGGGGTCCCTCCTAACCTTCCTACCAGTCATTAAAAAAGAAAAATGTCAGTCCTGCTGCATCAGGTTCTATACATCGGACGTTTACAGCAAGCAATGAAAAATAACTGCCCCTTTAAAAACAGTCTTTTTTGAAAAAAAAATTTTTTTTCCACTGATTCCTGTCCCTCAGGGCAGTCCCCGAGTCCCCATACCCCTCTTTTATGGCCATTGGGGCCCCTGGGCAATAGGGGATCATGGGGCCCCTGTGTCCTTGCCCAAACTCAAAAAAGCCTATGAAAAAGGTACCAGGGGTATCTCATGGGACCCCCTACTGACCCCGGGCCCTCTGGCAGTGCCCGAGTTTCCAAATGGTCAGTCCGCCCCTGCCCCCAGCAACCAACTAGAATTCATGTACATGTAATCCAAAACTTTTTTCATTTTGGATGGAGAATGGAACCATTACCCGCCTGTGTAGTGTTGGGGGGTTTTCACTTCATTTCCTGTCTCAGAGATACCACAAGACATTTGTTCAGGTGTCCCCACTGGAAGGATTCCCCTCAATACCTGTTCTGGTTATTTTTTAAAGTTTTTTTTATCACTGTCTCAGTGGCAACGGTCATCGGCACCAAAACATTTTCACATGTACAGGAAAGGGGTGGCAAAAACCTGGGGGGGGGGCGGTTACTCTACATTTTTACCACTCCCAATCGCCCAAGTAAAAATGATGGCTGCTCAGGTCTGTGCACATGTTCTTGGCTGCCATATTTTGAGCTGTGGCAAACATAACTTACCATGGCGGTGGGACAGCACAGTGGCTAAATGGTTAGCACTTCCGCCTGGCAGTACTCGGGTCGTTGGTTTGAATCCCAGCCACGGCACCGCCTGCCTGGAGTTTGCATGTTCTCCCTGTGCCTGCGTGGGTTTCCTCCGGGTACTCCGGTTTCCTCCCACACTCCAAAGACATGCTGGTAGGTTAATTGGCTTCTGTCTAAATTGGCCCTAGTATGTGTATGTATGAATGTGAGTTAGGATCCTTAGATTGTACGCTCCTCGGGGGCGGGGACTGATGTGAATGTACAATTTATATATAAAGCGCTGCGTACATTGATGGCGCTATATAAGGACCTGAAATAAATAAAAAGTGTCTGATCCAAAGAGCTTACAGTCTGCTGAAGACCACAGCCAACCACCTCCAGAGGATTTACCACCCCCCCCCCCCTTCCTGACCAGGCCAGGGGCAGACTGAGCACTCGGGCTCTGCCTGAGAGCCCTGGGTCAGTAGGGGGCCCCATGAGATGCCTTTGATACCTTTTCACAGGCTTTTTTGGGTGTGGTTTGAGTGTGGGCGAGGACACAGGGGAACCATGATTTGCTATTGCCCGGGGGCCCCATGAGTTGTCAGTCCGTCCCTGGACCAGGCCATTTTTGTGTGTTACGACGCTGAGATACTTTAACTGACAATTGCGCGGTCATGCCACGCGGCACCCAAATTAAATTTACGGCTTTTTTTTAAAACAAATAGAGCTTTCTTTCAGTGGTGTTTGATCTCCTTTGCGGTTTTAAATGGCGGCACCACTTGTCAAATGCGCCCATTGAAGTGATATTTTACTGTAATTGAAAGCTTCACCTTATTTACTAAGCTAAGGGGGGTGATTTACTAAACCGGAGGGTGCGAAATCTGGCGCAGCTCTGCCTAGTAACTAATCAGCTTCCAGGTTTTATTTTCAAAGCTTAATGAAACGAGCTGAAGATAGAATCCGATTGGCCGCCATGCACAGCTGCACCAGATTTTGCACCCTGCTGTTTTAGTAAATCAATCCCTAAAGCAGGCCATAGACGGGTCGAAAACCAGCCATTTAACCTCCCTAGCGGTCTGATTATGTCAGGAATTTTGTACCAAAAGCGGTACCATTTTTTTGCATGGAAATATGTATTTTTTTATTGCAGGCTGTAATTTTTAGGAATAACTCCCTGAAATCTGTCCGAACAAGAGTCTAGTAAACATCCCAGGGAGGATAAAACTTGAAACACAAAATCATAAATTATAATATAATAAATAATTAGAGATGAGCGAATCGAACCAGGCGAAGTGGAATTCGTTTCGAATTTCAGGAAAAATTCGATTCGCATCGAATCCGAATTTTAGCAAACTTCGGGTGCACGAATCGAATTTTTCCCGATCAGCCGGCAAAAGTGTCCCTGCAGAGAGCTCCGCTATTTCTGACAGTTCTCTGACAGTTCCTTCACATGTACAGCGGTTGAAACATTGTATCTATTTGTTTCCATTTAGGATACAGATGTTTTTATTCGGAAATAAATAGATACAATGTTTCAACCGCTGTACATGTGAAGGAACTGTCAGAGAACTGTCAGAAATAGCGGAGCTCTCTGCAGATACACTTTTTGCTGTACTGGAATACTTCTTTTCATTCTTCTTCTTCTTTTCATTCTTCTTCTTCTTCTTTTCATTCTTCTTTTCATTCTTCTTCTTCTTTTCATTCTTCTTCTTCTTTTCATTCTTCTTTTCATTCTTCTTCTTCTTCTTTTCATTCTTCTTCTTCTTCTTTTCATTCTTCTTCTTTTCATTCTTCTTTTCATTCTTCTTCTTCTTCTTTTCATTCTTCTTCTTCTTCTTTTCATTCTTCTTCTTCTTTTCATTCTTCTTCTTCTTCTTTTCATTCTTCTTTTCATTCTTCTTCTTCTTCTTTTCATTCTTCTTCTTCTTCTTTTCATTCTTCTTCTTCTTCTTTTCATTCTTCTTCTTTTCATTCTTCTTCTTCTTCTTTTCATTCTTCTTTTCATTCTTCTTCTTCTTCTTTTCATTCTTCTTCTTCTTCTTCTTTTTCATTCTTCTTTTCATTCTACTTCTTCTTCTTTTCATTCTTCTTCTTCTTCTTTCCATTCTTCTTTTCATTCTTCTTCTTCTTCTTTTCATTCTTCTTTTCATTCTTCTTCTTCTTCTTTTCATTCTTCTTCTTCTTTTCATTCTTCTTCTTCTTCTTTTCATTCTTCTTCTTCTTCTTTTCATTCTTCTTTTCATTCTTCTTCTTCTTCTTTTCATTCTTCTTCTTCTTCTTTTCATTCTTCTTTTCATTCTTCTTCTTCTTCTTTTCATTCTTCTTTTCATTCTTCTCATTCTTCTTTTCATTCTTCTTTTCATTCTTCTTCTCATTCTTCTTTTCATTCTTCTTCTTCTTCTTTTCATTCTTCTTCTTATTCTTCTTTTCATTCTTCTCATTATTCTTTTCATTCTTCTTTTCATTCTTCTTCTCATTCTTCTTTTCATTCTTCTTCTTCTTCTTTTCATTCTTCTTCTTCTTCTTTTCATTCTTCTTTTCATTCTTCTTCTTCTTCTTTTCATTCTTCTTCTTCTTCTTTTCATTCTTTTTCTTCTTTTCATTCTTCTTCTTCTTCTTCTTTTCATTCTTCTTCCTCTTCTGCTCATTCTTCTTTTCATTCTTCTTCTTCTTCTTTTCATTCTTCTTCTTCTTTTCATTCTTCTTCTTATTCTTTTCATTCTTCTTCTTCTTGTCATTCTTCTACTTCTTCTTTTCATTCTTCTTTTCATTCTTCTTCTTTTCATTCTTCTTCTTCTTTTCATTCTTCTTCTTTTCATTCTTCTTCTTCTTCTTGTCATTCTTCTTCTTCTTCTTGTCATTCTTCTTTTCATTCTTCTTCTTCTTCTTTTCATTCTTCTTCTTCTTTTCATTCTTCTTCTTATTCTTTTCATTCTTCTTTTCATTCTTCTTCTTCTTTTCATTCTTCTTCTTTTCATTCTTCTTCTTTTCATTCTTCTTTTCATTCTTCTTCTTCTTCTTTTCATTCTTCTTCTTCTTTTCATTCTTCTTTTCATTCTTCTTCTTCTTCTTTTCATTCTTCTTTTCATTCTTCTTCTTCTTTTCATTCTTCTTTTCATTCTTCTTCTTCTTTTCATTCTTCTTCTTCTTCTTTTCATTCTTCTTTTCATTCTTCTTTTAATTCTTCTTTTCATTCTTCTTCTCATTCTTCTTTTCATTCTTCTTCTTCTTCTTTTCATTCTTCTTCTTTTCATTCTTCTTCTTTTCATTCTTCTTTTCATTCTTCTTCTTCTTCTTTTCATTCTTCTTCTTCTTCTTTTCATTCTTCTTTTCATTCTTCTTCTTCTTCTTCTTTTTATTTTCTTCTTCTTCTTTTCATTCTTCTTTTCATTCTTCTTCTTCTTCTTCGTCGTGCCCCGTGACTGCCCAAATGAGTGAAGTGTGCGGTGATTCTAAGATCGACGGCACTCATCTGCATGTCATACTGACTGACAGTATTATTTCTCTTCCCCAGCAGACTCCAAGGGCATTTAAATTAAAGGTACAGTGTTCTGCACTAATATAAAGGCTCTCTGAAGCCTAGAAACCCTTTAAATAAGTTAAATTCGCATCGAATCGAATTTCTCCCGCAAATTCGGCGAATCAGCCGAATCGAATTTTTGAATAATTCGCTCATCTCTATAAATAATCATAAAAAATAATAATATAATAATAATAAATTTAATTCAATAATATAATCAAACCAAAAACACTGAAATGTGAAATATAGCGCCAAGTTCGCACATCGCTGAGCAAAGTCGCAAAATCGTTTTCAGTGTCTGATGAGGAATTTCCCCCACCAATCATTATCACTCAATTCTGCAAGTGGTTCTGATTTACTATCGCTGTTCTCTAGCCGGTCTAAAACCGCGTCTGACCTAAAGGGACGCTTTTTGGACGCCATGGACGTTTCTCAGTTTCCAGGCAGAAAGAACAGTCAAAATGCAGGCAGGGCGCCGGACAAAGCACTCGGGACAAAATGTATGTGAAATGGTTTGATACAGGAATGTTTTGCTATGAAATAATCGTTTTAAAAAAAATGTCATTTTTTTTAAATTTTCAAATTTGCCGCTGGTTCCGGCGCCCGTACGTCCCGACGTCACAGGGACCGGAACACAGGAGCCGGATGCCGGCATCAGCCGGAGGAGATGGCCGGGGACGCTGCAGGGGACGCATCGCAGGAGCGAAGGACAAGGTAAGCGCTGCAGGGACTCCCGGAGCAACTCTGCAGTGTATTCCTGAGTGTAGCTCGGGGTTACCGCTTTTGGTACTGAAACTTTACCCCGAGCTACACTCAGGAAAACCGCCAGGGGGGGTTAACCTCCCTGGCGGTATTCCCGAGTGTAGCTCGCGGTAGAGTTTTAGTACCAAAAGCGGTAACCCCGAGCTACACTTGGGCTTACTATGCGGCGCTGCATAGGGATTCCCTGCAGCACTTACCTTGTCCTTCGCTCCCACGATGTGTCCCCTGAAGCGTCCCCGGCCATCTCCTCCGGCTGATGCCGGCATCCGGCTCCTGTGTTCCGGTCCCCGTGACGTCGGGACGTACGGGCGGTGGCGGCGGCGGGAAATTTGAAAATTTTAAAAAATGTCATTTTTTTCAAAACACATTTTTCACAGTAAAACATTGCTGTTTCAACCCATTTCACATACATATTGTCCCGAGTGCTTTGTCCTGCGCCCTGCCTACATTTTGTCTGTCTTTCTGCCTGGAAAAATCCATGGCGTCCAAAAAGCGTCCCTTTAGGTCAAAAGCGGGTTTAGACCGGCTAGAGAACAGCGATAGTAAATCAGAACCACTTGCAGAATTGAGTGATAATGATTGGTGGGGGAAATTCCTCATCAGACACTGAAAACGATTTTGCGACTTTGCTCAGCAATGTACGAACTTGGCGCTCTATTTCAAATTTCAGTGTTTTCGGTTTGATTATATTATTGAATTAAATGTATTATTATTATATTATTATTTTTTATGATTATTTATTAAATTATAATTTATGATTTCGTGTTTCAAATTTTATCCTCCCCGGGATGTTTACTAGACTCTTGTTCGGACAGATTTCAGTGAGTTATTCCTAAAAATTACAGCCTACAATAAAAAAACTACATATTTCCATGCAAAATAATGGTACCGCTTTCAGCACCAAAAATCTGAAATAATCATACCGCCAGGGAGGTTAAATAAAAAAAAAAATTGCTCGTTTGATCGGCCGACGTGACCAACAACAGTAAAAAAATCGGCTGATTTTCGTCCCGTCTATGGCCGGCATTTAACCCCATAATTACTTCTGTCCCTTAGAATTCCAGTCCGCTATTATATTCTGTATGAAAAGTCTTGTGGTTGCAACAATGTATCCATTTCGGATACATTTCCTCCTCCTCCTCCGGAAAATCGTCAAAATCGGCCGCAAATTTTCCAACGTGCCCGATAAAAAAAATGTGCAAAAACCCTGAAAAACGGCCAACCAATTAACCGACTAACGGTGCGAAAATCGGCCGATTTTTTTTTTTTTCGCTCAAAAGATCGGCTGATTTTCGACCCGCCTATGGCCAGCATTAGGCTCGGTTCACATCTGTGCGGGTGGTGCCGCTGCGGATCCACACGAAAATCCGTGCAGCTGAACCGCCTGCGGATTTGCGGGCAGGTTCCATTAATTCTAATGGCACGCCGCCAGCACTGGAAATCGCAAACCTCAGTTCCCGTGCCGGCTGCGTTTTCTGACAAAGTGCATGGACTTCTTCCCTGCGTGTCCCGGTGCATGGGAGTCCATTCAAATGAACGGGCTCTCGCGGCCCGCAGGAACGCGGATATGTGAACCGGCGGTTAGTGGACATTTCTTCTGCAAAGTGAACAATATTTAATCCTTTTGTTAAATCGAAGTGCCTGTTACATTGTGTATGATTTATTCCATGTATGGGGAGCCCTCTAAGCCTCCATATTGCTGATTCTGCACCTCCACAAGGTGAGTGCGATAAATCTCGAGTCTTGCGGGTGCGTCATCGTCCGGGAATCCCAGAGATCGGCGTTGAGCGATCCCACAGCGGATGATAGTACGTGGGGATTTATGGATTGTGTGGGATCTCTGTGAATTCCATTATCAGCCTCCAAATGGAAGAAGATGGAGAGAATCCAACACCCAGACTGCAATGCAGGACAATATTTGAAATCATCAAATCCTTGGAGCGAAGCTGTGAGAATAATATAGAAGCTGCCCGTACTGACCTACAGTGCAAAAGGGGACAAATCCAGAGCTGTTCTTCCAGTCCTGACTTCAAATCCTAGGCTGTGATTGGACCTCCCCGCAGACTGCAGTACAACTAAGGACTATAGTCAGGTCCTGGACCTCCCCGCAGATTGCAGTACAACTAAGGACTATAGTCAGGTCCTGGACCTCCCCACAGACTGCAGTACAACTAAGGACTATAGTCAGGTCCTGGACCTCCCCGCAGACTACACTACAACTAAGGACTATAGTCAGGTCCTGGACCTCCCCGCAGACTATACTACAACTAAGGACTATAGTCAGGTCCTGGACCTCCCCGCAGACTGCACTACAACTAAGGACTATAGTCAGGTCCTGGACCTCCCCGCAGACTATACTACAACTAAGGACTGTAGTCAGGTCCTGGACCTCCCCGCAGACTGCACTACAACTAAGGACTATAGTCAGGTCCTGGACCTCCCCGCAGACTGCACTACAACTAAGGACTATAGTCAGGTCCTGGACCTCCCCGCAGACTGCACTACAACTAAGGACTATAGTCAGGTCCTGGACCTCCCCGCAGACTGCACTACAACTAAGGACTATAGTCAGGTCCTGGACCTCCCCGCAGACTGCACTACAACTAAGGACTATAGTCAGGTCCTGGACCTCCCCGCAGACTGCACTACAACTAAGTACTATAGTCAGGTCCTGGACCTCCCCGCAGACTACACTACAACTAAGGACTATAGTCAGGTCCTGGACCTCCCTGCAGACTGCACTACAACTAAGGACTATAGTCAGGTCCTGACCTCCCCGCAGACTGCACTACAACTAAGGACTATAGTCAGGTCCTGGACCTCCCCGCAGACTGCACTACAACTAAGGACTATAGTCAGGTCCTGGACCTCCCCGCAGACTGCACTACAACTAAGGACTATAGTCAGGTCCTGGACCTCCCCGCAGACTGCACTACAACTAAGGACTATAGTAAGGTTCTGGACCTTCCCACAGATTGCACTACAACTAAGGACTATAGTCAGGTCCTGGACCTCCCCGCAGACTGCACTACAACTAAGGACTATAGTCAGGTCCTGGACCTTCCCACAGACTGCACTACAACTAAGGACTATAGTCAGGTCCTGGACCTCCCCGCAGACTGCACTACAACTAAGGACTATAGTCAGGTCCTGGACCTCCCCGCAGACTACACTACAACTAAGGACTATAGTCAGGTCCTGGACCTCCCCGCAGACTACACTACAACTAAGGACTGTAGTCAGGTCCTGGACCTCCCCGCAGACTACATTACAACTAAGGACTATAGTCAGGTCCTGGACCTCCCCGCAGACTTCACTACAACTAAGGACTATAGTCAGGTCCTGGACCTCCCCGCAGACTGCACTACAACTAAGGACTATAGTCAGGTCCTGGACCTCCCCGCAGACTGCACTACAGCTAAGGACTATAGTCAGGTCCTGGACCTTCCCACAGACTGCACTACAGCTAAGGACTATAGTCAGGTCCTGGACCTCCCCGTAGACTTCACTACAACTAAGGACTATAGTCAGGTCCTGGACCTCCCCGCAGACTACACTACAACTAAGGACTATAGTCAGGTCCTGGACCTCCCCGCAGACTTCACTACAACTAAGGACTATAGTCAGGTCCTGGACCTCCCCGCAGACTACACTACAACTAAGGACTATAGTCAGGTCCTGGACCTCCCCACAGACTGCACTACAACTAAGGACTATAGTCAGGTCCTGGACCTCCCCGCAGACTACACTACAACTAAGGACTATAGTCAGGTCCTGGACCTCCCTGCAGACTACACTCAAAATTGGGCTCTGGTGCATCCTGTTCCTACTGATCATCCTTGAGATGGTTCCACAACTTGATTGGAGTCCACCTGTGGGACGTTCAGTGGATTGGAGTCCACCTGTGGGACGTTCAGTGGATTGGAGTCCACCTGTGGGACGTTCAGTGGATTGGAGTCCACCTGTGGGACGTTCAGTTGATTGGAGTCCACCTGTGGGACGTTCAGTGGATTGGAGTCCACCTGTGGGACATTCAGTGGATTGCAGTCCACCTGTGGGACATTCAGTGGATTGGAGTCCACCTGTGGGAAGTTCAGTTGATTGGACATGATTAGGAAAGGCATAAACCTGTCTATAGAAGGTCCCACAGGTCACAGTGCATGTCAGAGCACAAACCAAGACATGAAGTCCAAGGAATTGTCCGTAGACCTCCGAGACAGGATTGTATGAAGGCACAGATCTGGGGAAGCGTACAGAACCATTTCTGCAGCATTGAAGGTCCCAATGAGCACAGTGGCCTCCATCATCTGTAAATGGAAGACGTTTGGAACCACCAGGAATCTTTCTAGAGCGGACTGTCGCCCAAAATGAGCGATGGAGGGAGAAGGACCTTAGCCAGGGAGGTAACCAAGCACCTGATAGTCACTCTGAAAGAGCTCCAGCGTTTCTCTGTGAAGAGAGGAGAACTTTCCAGAAGAACAACCATCTCTGCAGTACTTCACCAATCAGGCCTGTATGGTAGAGTGGCCAGACGGAAGCCACTCCTCAGTAAAAGGCAAATGGCAGCCCACCTGGAGTTTGCCAAAAGGCACCTGAGGGACTCTCAGACCATGAGAAACAAAACTCTCTGGTCTGATGAAACAAAGATTGAACTCTTTGGCCTGAATGCCAAGCATCATGTCTGGAGGAAACCAGGCACCGCTCACCACCTGGCCAATACCATCCCTACAGTGAAGCATGGTGGTGGCAGTATCATGCTGTGGGGATGTTTTTCAGAGGAAGGTACCTGGATTGAAGGAAAGATGAGTGTATCAATGTGCAGAGACAACCTTGATGAAAACCTGTTCCAGAGAGCTCTGGACCTTAGACTGAGGTGACGGTTCATCATCCAACAGGACAACGACCCTAAGCACACGGCCCACATAACAAAGGAGTGGCTACGGGCCAACTCTGCGAATGTCCTGGAGTGGCCCAGCCAGAGCCCAGACTTGAACCCGATTGAACATCTCTGGAGAGATCTGAAAATGGCTGTGCACCGACCCTCCCCATCCAACCTGATGGAGCTCCTGCAAAGAAGAACGAGAGAAATTGCCCAAAAATAGGTGTGCCAAGCTTGTAGCATCGTACTCCAAATGACTTGAGGCTGGAATTGGTGCTAAAGGGGCTTCAACAAAGTATGGAGCAAAGGCTGGGATTACTTATGTACAGTACATGGGGGGGGGGGGGGGTGTTGTTTTATTTTTAATAAATTGCAACGATTTCAAAACAAACTTCTTTCATGTTGTCATTATGGGGTATTGTTTGTAGAGTGCTGAGGAAAAAAAGAATTGAATCCATTTTGGAATGAGGCCGTACCGGAACAAAATGTGGCAAAAGTGAAGCTCTGGGAATACTTTCCGGGTGCGCTGTATGAATAGGGGAGACATCCGACAAATGGGAATACTTTCCGGATGCGCTGTATGAATAGGGGAGACATCCGACCAATGGGAATACTTTCCGGATGCGCTGTATGAATAGGGGAGACATCCGACCAATGGGAATACTTTCCGGATGCGCTGTATGAATAGGGGAGACATCCGACCAATGGGAATACTTTCTGGATGCACTGTATGAACAGGTGAGACATCTGACCAATGGGAATACTTTCTGGATGCTCTGTATGAATAGGGGAGACATCCGACCAATGGGAATACTTTCTGGATGCTCTCTATGAATAGGGGAGACATCCGACCAATAAGAATACTTTCTGGATGCGCTGTATGAATAGGGGAGACATCCGACCAATGGGAATACTTTCCGGATGCGCTGTATGAATAGGGGAGACATCCGACCAATGGGAATACTTTCCGGATGCGCTGTATGAATAGGGGAGACATCCGACCAATGGGAATACTTTCTGGATGCACTGTATGAACAGGTGAGACATCTGACCAATGGGAATACTTTCTGGATGCTCTGTATGAATAGGGGAGACATCCGACCAATGGGAATACTTTCTGGATGCTCTCTATGAATAGGGGAGACATCCGACCAATAAGAATACTTTCTGGATGCGCTGTATGAATAGGGGAGACATCCGACCAATGGGAACACTTTCTGGATGCTCTGTACAAATAGGGGAGACATCCGGCCAATGGGAATACTTTCTGGATGCTCTGTATGAATAGGGGAGACATCCGACCAATGGGAATACTTTCTGGACGCGCTTTATGAATAGGGGAGACGTTCGACCAATGGGAATACTTCCTGGATGCTCTGCATGAATAGGGGAGACATTCGACCAATGGAAATACTTCCTGGATGCTCTGCATGAATAGGGGAGACATTCGACCAATGGAAATACTTCCTGGATGCTCTGTACGAATAGGGGAGACATCCGGCCAATGGGAATACTTTCTGGATGCTCTGTACGAATAGGGGAGACATCCGACCAATGGGAATACTTTCTGGATGCGCTTTATGAATAGGGGAGACGTTCGACCAATGGGAACACTTTCTGGATGCGCTGTATGAATAGGGGAGACATCCGACCAATGGGAATACTTTCTGGATGCGCTGTATGAATAGGTGAGACATCTGACCAATGGGAATACTTTCTGGATGCTCTGTATGAATAGGGGAGACATCCGACCAATGGGAATACTTTCTGGACGCGCTTTATGAATAGGGGAGACGTTCGACCAATGGGAATACTTTCCGGACGCGCTGTATGAATAGGGGAGACATCCGACCAATGGGAATACTTTCCGGATGCGCTGCATGAATAGGGGAGACATCCGACCAATGGGAATACTTTCTGGATGCTCTGTATGAATAGGGGAGACATCCGACCAATGGGATTACTTTCCGGATGCTCTGTATGAATAGGGGAGACATCCGACCAATGGGAATACTTTCTGGAGGCTCTGTATGAATAGGGGAGACATCCGACCAATGGGATTACTTTCCGGATGCTCTGTATGAATAGGGGAGACATCCGACCAATGGGAATACTTTCTGGAGGCTCTGTATGAATAGGGGAGACATCCGACCAATGGGATTACTTTCCGGATGCTCTGTATGAATAGGGGAGACATCCGACCAATGGGAATACTTTCCGGATGCTCTGTGTGAATAGGGGAGACATCCGACCAATGGGAATACTTTCTGGACGCGCTGTATGAATAGGGGAGACATCCGACCAATGGGAATACTTTCTGGACGCGCTGTATGAATAGGGGAGACATCCGACCAATGGGAATACTTTCCGGACGCGCTGTATGAATAGGGGAGAAATCCGACCAATGGGAATACTTTCCGGATGCGCTGCATGAATAGGGGAGACATCCGACCAATGGGAATACTTTCTGGATGCTCTGTATGAATAGGGGAGACATCCGACCAATGGGATTACTTTCCGGATGCTCTGTATGAATAGGGGAGACATCCGACCAATGGGAATACTTTCCGGATGCTCTGTATGAATAGGGGAGACATCCGACCAATGGGAATACTTTCTGGAGGCTCTGTATGAATAGGGGAGACATCCGACCAATGGGATTACTTTCCGGATGCTCTGTATGAATAGGGGAGACATCCGACCAATGGGAATACTTTCCGGATGCTCTGTGTGAATAGGGGAGACATCCGACCAATGGGAATACTTTCTGGACGCGCTGTATGAATAGGGGAGACATCCGACCAATGGGAATACTTTCCGGATGCTCTGTGTGAATAGGGGAGACATCCGACCAATGGGAATACTTTCCGGATGCTCTTTGTGAATAGGGGAGGCATCCGACCAATGGGAATACTTTCTGGACGCGCTGTATGAATAGGGGAGACATCCGACCAATGGGAATACTTTCCGGATGCGCTGTATGAATAGGGGAGACATCCGACCAATGGAAATACTTTCTGGAGGCTCTGTATGAATAGGGGAGACATCCGACCAATGGGAATACTTTCTGGAGGCTCTGTATGAATAGGGGAGACATCCGACCAATGGGAATACTTTCTGGAGGCTCTGTATGAATAGGGGAGACATCCGACCAATGGGAATACTTTCCGGGTGCGCTGTATGAATAGGGGAGACATCTGACCAATGGGAATACTTTCTGGATGCGCTGTATGAATAGGGGAGACATCCGACCAATGGGAATACTGTCTGGATGCGCTGTATGAATAGGGGAGACATCCGACCAATGGGAATACTTTCCGGACGCGCTGTATGAATAGGGGAGACATCCGACCAATGGGAATACTTTCCGGATGCGCTGCATGAATAGGGGAGACATCCGACCAATGGGAATACTTTCTGGATGCTCTGTATGAATAGGGGAGACATCCGACCAATGGGATTACTTTCCGGATGCTCTGTATGAATAGGGGAGACATCCGACCAATGGGAATACTTTCCGGATGCTCTGTATGAATAGGGGAGACATCCGACCAATGGGAATACTTTCTGGAGGCTCTGTATGAATAGGGGAGACATCCGACCAATGGGATTACTTTCCGGATGCTCTGTATGAATAGGGGAGACATCCGACCAATGGGAATACTTTCCGGATGCTCTGTATGAATAGGGGAGACATCCGACCAATGGGAATACTTTCTGGAGGCTCTGTATGAATAGGGGAGACATCCGACCAATGGGATTACTTTCCGGATGCTCTGTATGAATAGGGGAGACATCCGACCAATGGGAATACTTTCCGGATGCTCTGTGTGAATAGGGGAGACATCCGACCAATGGGAATACTTTCCGGATGCTCTGTGTGAATAGGGGAGGCATCCGACCAATGGGAATACTTTCTGGACGCGCTGTATGAATAGGGGAGACATCCGACCAATGGGAATACTTTCCGGACGCGCTGTATGAATAGGGGAGAAATCCGACCAATGGGAATACTTTCCGGATGCGCTGCATGAATAGGGGAGACATCCGACCAATGGGAATACTTTCTGGATGCTCTGTATGAATAGGGGAGACATCCGACCAATGGGATTACTTTCCGGATGCTCTGTATGAATAGGGGAGACATCCGACCAATGGAAATACTTTCCGGATGCTCTGTATGAATAGGGGAGACATCCGACCAATGGGAATACTTTCTGGAGGCTCTGTATGAATAGGGGAGACATCCGACCAATGGGATTACTTTCCGGATGCTCTGTATGAATAGGGGAGACATCCGACCAATGGGAATACTTTCTGGAGGCTCTGTATGAATAGGGGAGACATCCGACCAATGGGAATACTTTCCGGATGCTCTGTGTGAATAGGGGAGACATCCGACCAATGGGAATACTTTCTGGACGCGCTGTATGAATAGGGGAGACATCCGACCAATGGGAATACTTTCCGGATGCTCTGTGTGAATAGGGGAGACATCCGACCAATGGGAATACTTTCCGGATGCTCTGTGTGAATAGGGGAGGCATCCGACCAATGGGAATACTTTCTGGACGCGCTGTATAAATAGGGGAGACATCCGACCAATGGGAATACTTTCCGGATGCGCTGTATGAATAGGGGAGACATCCGACCAATGGGAATACTTTCTGGATGCGTTGTATGAATAGGGGAGACATCCGACCAATGGGAATACTTTCCGGATGCGCTGTATGAATAGGGGAGACATCCGACCAATGGGAATACTTTCTGGATGCACTGTATGAATAGGGGAGACATCCGACCAATGGGAATACTTTCTGGATGCGCTGTATACCCGTATCCTATAATGTGTGTATATCTGAGCCCAGGCTTTTTTTTCAGTCAAGCTTTATTAATGTGTTACAAATCTCTGGGAGCGACTCCAATTTCCCAGAGGTGAAGGCAAGGGCAGAGAAAGTGTTCCGTCACCCGCAGGTAAATGTCTGTCCCGGGATGTGGCACTATTGGTGGCACGTGGCTCTGCCAGGCAGGACAAAGGACATGAGGAAGTCATTTTAACAAACACAAATCTAAGCTGCCAGTTAAAACAAATCAATGCAGAAATCAGGGAATGATCGCAGGTCTCTGGTTGCGTTCAGCCTGGAGAATGATTTGTTAGACAGAAAAGTTGTCAAAGTAACTTCAGCGCAGTTCACAACCTCCCACCTCCAATATATTAATGCTGCTGACACTAAGGCCCTGATTTACTAATGAGCAGCATAGACGGCATCTAGGCGCATCTCCGTGCGCTAAAGTCTACTTTTCATAAATGTCTTCCCACATATGTAAACAGTAAATACGAAACAGTGCTGAACAATGTAATAAATACAATTAATGCCGTATGTGCAATCTGCAAAATAAAGTGCCGGCGCAATTATTATTATTATTATACAGTATTTATAAAGCTCCGATAGTTCGCTCAGCGCTGTACATTACAGAGGGGACAGAACATGTGACAGAACTAAACCAATACAATGCAAAACATGAGGGGATCGAGGGCCCTGCTCCTTGGAGCTTACAATCTAGGAGGGAGGGGATGGTGGTACAGGAGGAGATAGCTGTGGGGGATGGAGTGGTAGGAAGAGTGGAGGAGGTTGGAAAGTTAGCAGGGGGTGGGGTAGGCTTCCCTGAAGAGATGGGTTTTCAGGGTGCACCTAAAGGAGAGGAGAGTAGGTGATAATCTGATGGGTTGGGGCAGGGAGTTCCAGAGGATGGGTGACACCCTGGAGAAGTCCTGGAGGCGGGCATGGGAGGAGGAGACCAGGGAACTAGAGAGAAGGAGGTCTTGTGAGGAGCGGAGTGTGCGTGTTGGGTGGTACTTGGATATTAGGTCAGTGATGTAGTTCGGGGCAGTATGGTGGACGGCTTTGTATGTCAGTGTTAGGATTTTGAATTTAATCTGTTGCGCAATCGGAAGCCAGTGGAGGGATTGGCAGAGGGGGTGGAGGACACTGAGTGGAGGTCAGTGGAGGGATTGGCAGAGGGGGGAGGAGGACACTGAGTGGAGGCCAGTGGAGGGATTGGCAGAGGGGGGTGGAGGACACTGAGTGGAGGCCAGTGGAGGGATTGGCAGAGGGGGGTGGAGGACACTGAGTGGAGGCCAGTGGAGGGATTGGCAGAGAGGGGTGGAGGACACTGAGTGGAGGCCAGTGGAGGGATTGGCAGAGGGGGGTGGAGGACACTGAGTGGAGGCCAGTGGAGGGATTGGCAGAGGGGGGTGGAGGACACTGAGTGGAGGCCAGTGGAGGGATTGGCAGAGGGGGGTGGCGGAAACGGAGCGGTTGGAAAGGTGAATGAGTCTGGCAGCCGTATTCAGGATGGACTGAAGCGGGGATAGCCAGCGGCGAGGCAGGCCAGTGAGGAGGGAGTTGCAGTAGTCCAGTCGTGATATGATGAGGGAGTGGATGAGCTGTTTAGTGGTTTCTGGGGTTAGGAACGTGCGGATTTTGGCGATGTTGCGGAGGTGGAGTCTGCATGAGTTTGTTAAACCCCATATAACTCTTTATAAAGTGCATATAACCATCGCAGTGTGTTCATGAACAATGTGTGATATAAACATCTCACATAGCAAAAAAGTCCTTATATATACATATATCAAATCTTCTACACATGGTTGCTCAATTCTTGTACATAGTTACATAGTTAGTCTGGCTGTAAAAAAGACAAAAGTCCATCCAGTTCAACCATTAAAAAAAAAAAAGTTGTAATCCTACAGCCACAGTTGATCCAGAGGAAGGCAAGAACACCCAGCAAAGCCCGATCCAATTTGCTCCTGCAGGGGAAATAATTATTTCCTGATCCCCCGAGAGGCAATCGGATATTCCCTGGATCAACGTCACCTATAAATGTTATATCCAGTTATATTCTGTGTATCCAAGAAAGAATCCAGGACTTTCCTACAGCAATCCACTGAGCTGGCCACAACCAACTCTTGAGGGAGTCTATTCCACATTCTCACAGCTCTTACTGTGAAGAAACCTTTCCGTGTTTGGAGATTAAATTTATATGAACCACTGATGTATTTATACATGGAGATCATATCCCCCCTTATGTATTATACATGGAGATCATATCCCCCCCTTATGTATTATACATGGAGATCATATCCCCCCTTATGTATTATACATGGAGATCATATCCCCCCTAATGTATTATACATGGTGATCATATCCCCCCTTATGTATTATACATGGAGATCATATCCCCCCTTATGTATTATATATGGAGATCATATCCCCCTTATGTATTATATATGGAGATCATATCCCCCCCCTTATGTATTGTACATGGAGATCATATCCCCCTTATGTATTATACATGGAGATCATATCCTCCCTTATGTATTATACATGGAGATCATATCCCCCCCTTATGTATTATACATGGAGATCATATCCCCCCTTATGTATTATACATGGAGCTCACATCCCCCTTATGTATTATACATGGAGATCATATCCCCCCTTATGTATTATACATGGAGATCATATCCCCCCTTATGTATTATACATGGAGATCATATCCCCCCTTATGTATTACACATGGAGATCATATCCCCCCCCTTATGTATTATACATGGAGATCATATCCCCCCCCTTATGTATTATACATGGAGCTCACATCCCCCTTATGTATTATACATGGAGATCATATCCCCCCTTATGTATTATACATGGAGATCATATCCCCCCCCTTATGTATTATACATGGAGATCATATCCCTCCCTTATGTATTATACATGGAGATCATATCCCCCCTTATGTATTATACATGGAGATCATATCCCCCCTTATGTATTATACATGGAGATCATATCCCTCCCTTATGTATTATACATGGTGATCATATCCCCCTTATGTATTATACATGGAGATCATATCCCCCCTTATGTATTATACATGGAGATCATATCCCCCCTTATGTATTATACATGGAGATCATATCCCCCCCCTTATGTATTATACATGGAGATCATATCCCTCCCTTATGTATTATACATGGTGATCATATCCTCCCCTTATGTATTATACATGGAGATCATATCCCCCCTTATGTATTATACATGGAGATCATATCCCTCCCTTATGTATTATACATGGTGATCATATCCCCCTTATGTATTATACATGGCGATAATCGCACCCCGTTCATGCGAACCGCTGCAGGTGTGTATGTTAAGTTAACAATACCCCGAAATCAGTTCACAAAACGCGGTGCGATGTGCAGAATCAGATTGCATAGGTGTGAATATCCGTGCGATCTGATTCTAGTGTGGACCAAAAAAAGGGTCCTGCACCTTTTTGGTGCGCATGCGGAGCGATGTGAGCCATACAAAATGTACGGCTCAAATCGCACCTCACAGAATTTGCATGTGGTTTTTACAGGAATGCGGTTTGCTTCCTGTGCGAATCAGATGCGGTGTACCGCACCGCACAGGTGTGAACCCAGGCAACAAAAAGTTTTGGTTTTACAGAAGATTCATTGGCAATACAGGTTCCTGCCATGTCATCTCCGTTATGTTTTATTATACTCTGTGATGCAGCAATTGTTAAATTGTAACAAAGTATATTCTATGGGGATTACATTGTAACAAAGTATATTCTATGGGGATTACATTGTAACAATTCAACAATTTCACTCACAGCAAACATTGTCTTAGTTTTCCTGGACACTGAAGTATACAATGTTTCCTATACAGCCATGGCCAAAAGTTGTGAGAATGACACAAATATTAATTTCCACAAAGTCATCTGCCTCCGTTTTTATGATGGCAATTGGCATATACCAGGGGTGTCAAACTGTCCGCCTTCCAGCTGTTGCGAAAGTCCCATCATGCCTCTATCTTTGGGAGTCATGCTGGTAACTGTCAGTTTTGCAATGCCTCATGCTACTTGTAGTTTGGCAACAGCTGGAGGGCTGCCATTTTGACACCTGTGGCATATACAGTGCTCCAGAATGTTCTGAAGAGTGATCAGATAAATTGCAATCAATTGCAAAGTCCCTCTTTGCCGTGAAAATGAACTTAATCCCAATTTAAAAAATTTCCGCTGGGCCACAAAAGGACCAGCTGACATCATGTCAGTGATTCTCTCATTAACACAGGTGTCAGTGTTGACGAGGACAAGGCTGGAGGTCACTCTGTCATGCTGATTGAGTTAGAATCAGGGGCGGACTGACCATTTGGAAACTGGGGCACTGCCCAAGGGCCCGGGGTCAGTAGGGGGCCCCATGAGATGCCCCTGGTACCTTTTTAATAGGCTTTTTTGAGTTTGGGCAAGGGCACAGGGGCCCCATGATCCCCTATTGCCCGGGGGCCCCATGAGTTGTCAGTCCGCCCCTGGTTAGAATAACAGACTGGAAGCTTTAAAAAGAGGGTGGTGCTTGTAATCATTGCTCTTCCTCTGTTAACCATGGTAACCTGCAAGGAAACACGGGCAGTCATCATTGCTTTGCACAGAAAGGGATTCACAGGCAAGGATATTTCTACTACTGAGATTGCACTTAAATCAACCATTTATTGGATCAAGTACTTCAAGGAGAAAGAGGTTCAGTTGTTGTGAAGAAGGCTTCAGGGTGCCCAAGAAAGTCCAGGAAGCACCAGGAACGTCTCCTAAAGTTGATTCAGCTGCGGGATCGGAGCACCACCAGTGCAGAGCTTGCCTAGGAAGGGCAGTAGACAGGTGTGAGTACATCGGCATGCACAGTGAGGAGAAGACTTTTGGACGATAGCCTGGTGTCAAGAAGGGCAGCAAAGAAGCCACTTCTCTCCAGGAAAACCATCCGGGACAGACTGTTATTCTGTATAAGGTCCAGGGATTGGACTGCTGAGGACTGGGGTGAAGTCATTTTCTCTGATGAATCCCCTTTCTGATTGTTTGGGGCATCCAGAAAAAACCTGGTCTGGAGAAGAAAAGGTGAGCCCTACCATCAGTCCTGTGTCATGTTAACAATAAAGCATCCTGAGACCATTCACGTGTGGTGTTGCTTCTCAGCCAAGGGAGCGGGCTCACTCACAAGAACACAGCCATGAATAAAGAATTGTTCAAAAACATCCTCCGAGAGCAACCTCTCCCAACCATCTGAGAACAGTTTGGTGAGGAGCAACGCCTTTTCCAGCATGATGGAGCACCTTGCCATAAAGCAAAAGTGATAACTAAGTGGCTTGGGGAACAAAACATCAAAATTTTGGGTCCATGACCAGGAAACTCCCCAGACCTTAATCCAGTTGAGAACTTGTGATCAATCCTCAAGAGGCCTTGCATGCCAAGGCAAACTGCAAAGGTCTTGAGAAAGAAGGGTCAACACTGCAAATATTGACTCTTTGCATCAATTTCATGTCATTGTCAACAAAAGCCTTTGACACTTATGGAATGCTTGTCATTATACTTCGGTATACCATAGTCACATCTGACCAAAAGATCTAAAAACACTGAAGACTTTGTGAAAGTTAATATTTGTGTAATTGTAAAAAATTTTGGCCAAGAATGGTCCAAAAATATCCTCCGAGGGCAACCTCTCCCAACCATCCAAGAACAGTTTGGTGAGGAACCAAGGCTTTTTTCAGCATGATGGAGCACCTTGCCATCATGGCAAAAGTGATAATGAAGTGGCTTGAGGGAACAAAATATCAAAATTTTGGGTCCATGGTAAGGAAACTCCCCAGACCTTAATCCAGTTGAGAACTTGTGGTCAATCCTCAAGAGGCAGGTGAACAAAAAACCCCCACAAATTCTGACAAAGTCCAAGCATTGATTATGGAAGAATGGGCAGCCATCAGTCAGGATGTGGCCCAGAAGTTGGTTGACAGTATGCCACGGTGAACTGCAAAGGTCTTGAAAAAGAAGGGTCAACGCTGCAAATATTGACTCTTTGCATCAACTTCATGTCATTGTCAACAAAAGCCTTTGACACTTATAGAATGCTTGTCATTATACTTCAGTATACCATAGTACATCTGACCAAAAGATCGAAAACACTGAAGACTTTGTGAAAATGAATATTTGTGTCATTCTCAAAACCCTTGGCTGAGAATGGTCCAAAAACATCCTCCGAGAGCAACTTCTGCCAACCATCCAAGAACAGTTTGGAGAGGAACAATGCCTTTTCCAGCATGATGGAGCACCTTGCCATAAGGCAAGAGTGATAACAAAGTGGCTTGGGAAACAAAACATGGAAATTTTGGGTCCATGGTCAGGAAACTCCCCAGACCTTAATCCCATTGATAACTTCAGTATACCATAGTAACATCTGACAAAAAGATCTAAAAACACTGAAGACTTTGTGAAAATTAATATTTTTGTCATTCTCAAAACTTTTGGCTAAGAATGGTCCAAAAACATCCTTCGAGAGCAACTTCCTGCCAACCATCCAAGAACAGTTTGGTGAGGAGCAATGCCTTTTCCAGCATGATGGAGCACCTTGCCATAAGGCAAAAGTGATAACTAAGTGGCTTGAGGGAACAAAACATCAAAATTTTGGGTCCATGGCCAGGAAACTCCCCAGACCTTAATCCCTTCGTGAACTTGTGGTCAATCCTCAAGAGGTGGGTGAACGAAACCCCCCCCCAGAAATCCTGACAAAACACCAAGCATTGATTATGCAAGAATGAGCTGCCATCAGTCAGGATGTGGCCCAGATGTTGGTTGACTGCATGCCAAGGCGAACTGCAAAGGTCTTGAAAAGGAAGGGTCAACGCTGCAATATTGACGCTTTGCCTTTTCCAGCATGATGGAGCACCTTGCCATAAGGCAAAAGTGATAACTAAGTGGCTTGAGGGAACAAAACATCAAAATTTTGGGTCCATGGTCAGGAAACTCTCCAGACCTTAATCCCTTTGTGAACTTGCGGGTGACATTCTCCCTTGGTGATCCTTACGTTCCTAACACATTACCCCATCCATATCAGTATAGATATCCCACAGGAGATTTTTTCCCTATTGAGACCTGAGGTGTTTTCAAAGTCTTCCTTTCATTTTTTGAGCAGCGTATGAGAAAATTTTAAATGGGACAGCGCACAATTATATACCCATACGGAAGAGAAATATATTTCCAATATATTTAGAAAAAAAAGTATACATGCTACATATATTTGCAATCTATTGGCCTACACGAATATATTTTAACATGTGTTCCAAAAATGTAAATTAAAATATATTTTCCAAAGGCATATATTTAAAAATATATTTATTTTTCCAGATATTTTTGAACATCTAAAAAAATTCATTTAAACATATATTTTTAAATATACTCATAAATGCATTCTAATTTACACTTTGAAATATATTTCAGCATGTGTTCTGAATATATTTTTAATAATATATTTACAAATGTATTGAAATATGTTTTTGAAATATATTGAATATGGCCAAAATTGTATTATTTGAAATATATGTCAATATATTTGGGAAGAATAGATTAAGAATGTATTTTTAAAATATATTTAAAATATATTTTTCTTTCATGCGGGTAACCCATCAGGTCCCATATGGATATACAACCCAATCATCTAAACCCACACAAATAAAAGAAGGGGTTCACATTGCCATATCATTTTTATCAGACTTCATACAGAACCCCGCGTACTGCGAACGTCGTGTTGTTTCCATAACAGAATACAAGAAAATGAGTCCCTAGCGGCCTTGTATCACCGACGGCACATTTGGTTATTGGATCCATATGACGGAGGTTAACCCACAAATATTATAATTGTCTCTAATGACACCCAACCACCCGCATGTATTCCTCCAGTCAGCATTTCATTTAGGAACCCAATGTTGTCACACTATAGGGAACTCCTCAAAAGGATAAATAGTGGGAAAAGTTTGCTTTTTACTCCCCACATGGAAGAAAAATACATTTGAAATATATTGTAAAAATATTTTTCCCAAATATATTGCCATATATTTGAAATACTACAATTTTGGCCATATTCAATATATTTAAATATATATATATATATATATATATTTATATTTATATATATATATATATATATATATATATATATATATATACACATATATATATACAGTGGGGATCGAAAGTTTGGGCACCCCAGCTAAAAATTTGTATTAATGTGCATAAAGAAGCCAAGGAAAGATGGAAAAATCTCCAAAAGGCATCAAATTACAGATTAGACATTCTTATAATATGTCAACAAAAGTTAGATTTTATTTCCATCATTTACACTTTCAAAATAACAGAAAACAAAAAAATGGCGTCTGCAAAAGTTTGGGCCCCCTGCAGAGTTAATATCTTGTACTGCCCCCTTTGGCAAGTATCACAGCTTGTAAACGCTTTTTGTAGCCAGCCAAGAGTCTTTCAATTCTTGTTTGAGGTATCTTTGCCCATTCTTCCTTACAAAAGTCTTCCAGTTCTTTGAGATTCCTGGGCTGTCTGTCACGCACGGCTCTTTTAAGGTCTATCCATAGATATCAATTATGTTGAGGTCAGGAGATTGTGAAGGCCATGGCAAAACCTTCAGTTTATGCCTCTTGATGTAATCCCCCGTGGATTTCGAGGTGTGTTTAGGATCATTATCCATTTGTAGAAGCCATCCTCTCTTTAACTTCAGCTTTTTTCACAGATGGCATCAAGTTACCATCCAAAATTTGCTGAAATTTTATTGAATCCATTTTTCCTTCTATTCAGGAGATGTTCCCTGTGCCACTGCTGCAACACAACCCCAAAGTATGATTGATCCAACCCCATGCTTAACAGTTGGACAGAGGTTCTTTTCATTAAATTCAGTGCCCCTTCTTCTCCAAACGTACCTTTGCTCATTTTGGCCAAAAAGTTCAATTTTAACCTCATCGGTCCACAGAACTTGTTTCCAAAATGCATCAGGCTTGTCTATATGTTCATTTGCAAAGTTCAAACGATGATTTTTGTGGTGAGGACGTAGAAGAGGTTTTCTTCTGATGACTCTTCCATGAAGACCATATTTGTACAAGTATCTCTTTATAGTGGAATAGTGACCACAACTCCAGTGTCTGCCAGATCTTTCTGGAGGGATCGTGCAGTCAAACGTGGGTTTTGAATTGTTTTTCTCACAATCCTGCGAGCTGTTCTGTCTGATATTTTTCTTGGTCTTCCAGATCTTGCTTTAACTTCCACTGTTCCTGATGACTGCCATTTCTTAATTACATTCCGAACAGAGGATATTGACATCTGAAAATGCTTTACTATCTTCTTATAGCCTTCTCCAGCTTTGTGAGCGTCAACTATTTTCAGTTTCAGTTTTCTAGACAACTGCTTAGAAGAACCCATGGTGCTGGTTGTTGGGGGCAAGGTCAGATGAGTCTGGGCATTTAAAACCTTTGAGATTGACATAACCTGGTCTTCCCAGACGATGATTGAGAACAATCCATGACACTGGCATGTCTCAGCTTTGCAAAGGGGGCAGTGCATGCTATAAATTCTGCAGGGTGCCCAAACTTTTGCAGACGCCATTTTTTCGTTTTCTGTTATTTTGAAAGTGTAAATGATGGAAATAAAATCTAACTTTTGTTGACATATTATAAGAATGTCTAATCTGTAATTTGATGCCTTTTGGAGATTTTTCCATCTTTCCTTGGCTTCTTTATGCACTTTTTTTTTTTTACACACTTTTGTTTGTTTACATCTTTCTCTCCTGCAAGAATAGAAAGATACAATATTTAATATCGTGTATACTGTATATAACGGATCCTGCGTGTATACAATGTATCATATCATGTATACTGTATATAACGGATCCTGCGTGTATACAATGTATCATATCATGTATACTGTATATAACGGATCCTGCGTGTATACAATGTATCATATCATGTATACTGTATATAACGGATCCTGCGTGTATACAATGTATCATATCATGTATACTGTATATAACGGATCCTGCGTGTATACATGTATCATATACTGTATCTGTATATAACGGATCCTGCGTGTATACAATGTATTATATCGTGTATACTGTATATAACGGATCCTGCGTGTATACAATGTATTATATCGTGTATACTGTATATAACGGATCCTGCGTGTATACAATGTATTATATCGTGTATACTGTATATAACGGATCCTGCGTGTATACAATGTATTATATCGTGTATACTGTATATAACAGATCCTGCGTGTATACAATGTATTATATCATGTATACTGTATATAACGGATCCTGCGTGTATACAATGTATTATATCGTGTATACTGTATATAACAGATCCTGCGTGTATACAATGTATCATATCGTGTATACTGTATATAACAGATCCTGCGTGTATACAATGTATTATATCGTGTATACTGTATATAACACGGATCCTGCGTGTATACAATGTATCATATCATGTATACTGTATATAACGGATCCTGCGTGTATACAATGTATTATATTGTGTATACTGTATATAATGGATCCTGCGTGTATACAATGTATTATATCATGTATACTGTATATAACAGATCCTGCGTGTATACAATGTATCATATAATGTATCCTGTATCTATACAATGGAATACTGTATATAACGGATCCTGCGTGTATACAATGTATTATATCATGTATACTGTATATAACGGATCCTGCATGTATACAATGTATCATATAATGTATCCCGTATCTATACAATGGAATACTGTATATAACGGATCCTGCGTGTATACAATGTATCATATAATGTATCCTGTATATAACGGATCCTGCGTGTATACAATGTATCATATAATGTATCCTGTATATAACAGATCCTGCGTGTATACAATGTATCATATAATGTATCCTGTATATAACGGATCCTGCGTGTATACAATGTATCATATAATGTATTCTGTATATAACTGATCCTGCGTGTATACAATGTATCATATAATGTATTCTTTATATAACGGATCCTGCGTGTATACAATGTATCATATCATGTATCCCGTATCTATACAATGGAATGCTGTATATAACGGATCCTGCGTGTATACAATGTATCATATAATGTATCCTGTATCTATACAATGGAATACATGATATAATATGGAATCGCTCTCTTATCCCCCCTCATCCATTTCTCTCTCATCCCTCCCTCTCACCCCCCTCTCTCATCCCCCTCTTTCTCTCTCTTATTCCCCCCCCCCCCACACACACACTCTCATCTGCCCGGAAAATGTTTGCCCAGGTTCCAATCAATGTTAAAGATCACCAGAGGGTGAGAACCACGACATACGATATGCGATTATATTGCTGATATCCTGCACCTGGCTCTCACCCACATCATCAATGATGTCTAATATACAGAGTATAGGATCTGGAGTGAGATTATTAGTAAATACTTGTTAATAATGGAGAGTATTCTCCCCCCCAATATCGATGCAGCTCTGGGCATCACCGCAGCATATGAATCAGAGCAGGGTGGACTGACCATTTGGCCCCTCGGGCGGTGCACGAGGGCCTGGGGTCAGTAGGGGGCCCCATGAGATGCCCCTGGGTACCTTTCATAGACTTTTTGGGTGTGGTTTGAGTGTGGGTGGAAGACACAGGGGCCCCATGATCCCCTATTGCCCGGGGGCCCCATGAATTGTCAGTCCACCCCTGAATCAGAGTACCATGATCCCTGCTACACTTGTGACAGGGCAGGTCGGAGGCCCATTTTGAATAGTGCACTCTCAGCAATATTTACAGCTGAGACATTCGATGGGAGGTACTCAAGGAGGTGGAGTGGACCACCTCCAGCACCTTCTCCCATTGCTCTCCGGAGGGACCACCCACATCTGACTCCGACTTTCCCGACACCCGACAGGGATGTGCAGCTAGGTGGAAGGACAGTAGTATGGCATAACCATAAGAAATAAAGCCTTTCTGAATGGGGCCATATTGCATGACCAAAAATGGGGGTTGAAGAAAGAGAAAATCCCGGTGGGAAGTTGTGTGTCTGAACTGCATGCAAGTCAGAGTGACCCTTTATAGAATCTATATCCATCTGGAATTGAACATCTTGTTTTTATATCAAAAGCAGTGTAGACATACAGACAGTGGTGGAAACATTCAGGTATCTGGATAAGGGGGTACCACCAGTCCTCCTGTACGGGGCCCAGGCCAGCAGGGTGCCCAGGCAGCTGGGTGAATTGGATGTGGGCAGAGAGGGTGATCGGCACAGCAAGGGGAAATTCCTGGAACTGATCCCCTGTATATGGCTCTCTCTGCGGCAGCTGAAATCCGGCTTCTTCTCCTCTCCCTCCTGCTGGCTCCCAGCTGCTCAGAGAGAGCCATACAGGGGATCAGTTCCAGTAATAGCCTCCGCCGCAACCTTCAACCTCCCTGTGCACCATACATTCCCCCTGCTGCCCAACCCCCTGAGTGCCCCACCCCCACAGTGCTGCCGGCTTCCCTCCTCTCCTTTCCACAGGTGTCTGCCAGCACACAATAGGATCCTTCAGAATG
>NW_028320965.1:0-35000 GCF_062004578.1 Staurois parvus
TCTTATTAATATCTTCTAATTCTATGGGGTTTTTTTAGAATTAGTTCTCCTGCTGTGAGAAAAGGTAGTGTCAATATAGCCACCTCCTTTCCTCCTACGGCCCCCTCATCTTCTCTTTTTCCCTCTAGTTTCTTATCCATGGATCTAAGTTGCATTCTAAATTCCTCCACCTCTCTGCCCTTTCTATGACTGGTGTCACTTCTTCTCCATTGACCATCCTTTTTCTGTAATTTTATTATATTTACCTGTCCCTGTTCTTCGTATTCCAACTCTCCCTCGTTGTCATTATTCTCTGTAAGGATGCCTTGAACTTGGCTACCCTCTTCTGGTGATTTTATACTAATAATCTGTTTGGGTCTAGTGGAGGGGCCTGGCTGTATTGGTTGTAGATCCGGGACGGGAAGTGGCGCAGGGACAGGGGCAGGGACTGGAGGGGCAGGGGCAGGGGCTGGAGGGGCATTAGGCTGGGGAGTAATCATCCCCAAACTAATCAAAAAATCATCATCAGCAGCATTTTTAAAACAACTTAATGAAGGATATATATTATACGGAGGGGGTGGGGTTGGTGTCTGAACTGTTTTCAGTCCAATCTTGGGTCTGCATGTCTTTTCAGATTGATGCTTTTCCTGGCATATTTTTAATGTATCCAATTTCAACTTCCTCTTTTGTTTTAAAGAGAAAATCAAATTGAACTTTCCCTTGCTATTATCAACCCAATACGGTGGCCATTTTAACCAGTTTTCTCCCCCTTTCTTCATATAAACTTGGTCCCATTGTGGGTCCCCCCCATACCAAGTAAAGGCTTGTTTGTCCCCCAAACATAATCCCTTAATCATGTCTGTATGAAAAGGATCATTTGCCCCCTTTCTTGGGAATGGGTCTGTACTCCCCATAGCTTCTGTCCAGCCTGCCATACAATCCACCCAGGGATTTATTAAATAATAGTCCGTTCCACAAACTCTAGCAACATAATCCTTACAATTTTCTCCCTTTTCTGGGGGACCTGGTGGGTAACTACCTCCTTGACCCATATTTAGACAGTGGATAAAACAATTTTAGCTTAAAATCGTATTTTGTTCCACACAACAAATTATCTTATACTTCTACGCAACAGAAAGAAAAAGCAAAAGACAGATAAACCAGAATCTGCTCCACAGACTTATTAACCTCTTGATAACTTCCCAAAAGTTATCTCTTCACTGTTTTACCAAAAAACAGTGTGTTTTACCAGAGAACAATCTGTGTTTACCAAAAACACCTTTTTTATAGTGCACTATTTTGTAACTCTACCAAAGAGTTAAGTCTGCTTACCAAAAGCAGCTACAGGTTATCACGGGTCTATATAGACAATACAGAATGATTCAAGACCTTCCCTCAACACAGGGCAAGAAAGAGCTTTTAGTCATAAAAAGACAAAAGGTTTACTTACCAAGTGAGGTGGGTGGTCATCCCGGACGAGCCCCCAGCTGAAAGGAATGATTTTCTTTTCCCCTCAGAGACCCCCGGTCTGTGGAGAGATTCCTGGTTTATCAGCAGAATTCTGGGAACACCCCTTGAACACGGGAATAACGGCAGCTTATGTTCAGAGATGTTCAAAGTTTATTAGACATTAATAAGATTATATAGACTACAGATAATAATAAGGAGGGGGGGAGCGAGTTTCAAAACTGTAACTTGTAAATTTCCATCATGAGCTAACTACATGAAACATAACATATACATTTCTTGGTACAAATTGTTTTGGCTAACTTTCTGGAAAAACAGCCAGACAAAGACATTGTCAGGGTCATGTTAGCTTCTGTTGATACATCCTTGAACAACCAAAAACAGTTTCATTAAACTTTTAATATTTCTGCAAAAGCTAACTTAATACTTCAAATGGCGTACATAATACAAAATGGAAGTTATCTAGATCCTTTCAGGGGATATGATCTCCATGTATAATACATAAGGGGGGGATATGATCTCCATGTATAATACATAAGGGGGGATATGATCTCCATGTATAATACATAAGGGGGGATATGATCTCCATGTATAATACATAAGGGGGGATACGATCTCCATGTATAATACATAAGGGGGGGATATGATCTCCATGTATAATACATAAGGGGGATATGATCTCCATGTATAATACATAAGGGGGATATGATCTCCATGTATAATACATAAGGGGGGATACGATCTCCATGTATAATACATAAGGGGGGATACGATCTCCATGTATAATACATAAGGGGGGGATACGATCTCCATGTATAATACATAAGGGGGAGATACGATCTCCATGTATAATACATAAGGGGGGATACGATCTCCATGTATAATACATAAGGGGGGATATGATCTCCATGTATAATACATAAGGGGGGATATGATCTCCATGTATAATACATAAGGGGGGATATGATCTCCATGTATAATACATAAGGGGGATATGATCTCCATGTATAATACATAAGGGGGATATGATCTCCATGTATAATACATAAGGGGGGATATGATCTCCATGTATAATACATAAGGGGGGATACGATCTCCATGTATAATACATAAGGGGGGGATACGATCTCCATGTATAATACATAAGGGGGAGATACGATCTCCATGTATAATACATAAGGGGGGAGATACGATCTCCATGTATAATACATAAGGGGGGATACGATCTCCATGTATAATACATAAGGGGGGGATACGATCTCCATGTATAATACATAAGGGGGGATATGATCTCCATGTATAATACATAAGGGGGGATATGATCTCCATGTATAATACATAAGGGGGGATATGATCTCCATGTATAAATACATCAGTGGTTCATATAGTGAACTCGGTGTAGTTATTCCCCCTGAGGTCATCACAGAGGACAAGGGGGCGCTCTTTACGTCTGGAGGAAAAGAGATTTAATCTCCAAATACAGAAATGTTTCTTCACAGTAAGAGCTGTGAAAATGTGGAATAGACTCCCTCAAGAGTTGGTTCTGGTCAGCTCAGTGGATTGCTTTAAAATATGCCTGGGTTCTTTCCTAGACACACAGGATATACAGTCAGGTCCATAAATATTGGGACATCGATACAATTCTAACATTTTTGGCTCTATACACCACCACAATAGATTTGAAATGAAACAAAGAAGATGTGCTTTAACTGCAGACTGTCAGCTTTAATTTGAGGGTATTCACATCCAAATCAGGTGAACGGTGTAGGAATTACAACAGTTTGCATATGTGCCTCCCACTTGTTAAGGGACCAAAAGTAATGGGACAGAATAATAATCATAAATCAAACTTTCACTTTTTAATACTTGGTTGCAAATCCTTTGCAGTCAATGACAGCCTGAAGTCTGGAACGCATAGACATCACCAGACGCTGGGTTTCATCCCTGGTGATGCTCTGCCAGGCCTCTACTGCAACTGTCTTCAGTTCCTGCTTGTTCTTGGGGCATTTTCCCTTCAGTTTTGTCTTCAGCAAGTGAAATGCTCAATCGGATTCAGGTCAGGTGATGGACTTGGCCATTGCAGAACATTCCACTTCTTTCCCTTAAAAAAGTCTTTGGTGTCTTTTGCAGTCTGCTTTGGGTCATTGTCCATCTGCACTGTGAAGCGTCCAATGAGTTGTGAAGCATTTGGCTGAATATGAGCAGATAATATTCCCGAAACACTTCAGAATCCATCCGGCTGCTTTTGTCAGCAGTCACATCATCAATAAATACAAGAGAAGCAGTTCCATTGGCAGCCATACATGCCCACGCCATGACACTACCACCACCATGCTTCACTGATGAGGTGGTGTCATGGTCTGGGTCAGGTTCAGAGACCAGTTGCTACAGCAGTTGTAAGGCTTACCTGAAACCAGCAGGATTGGTACACCAGCAGCCCACCCTGGGAATGATGCAGGCTCACCTGAGGTGTGGGGTCTAAGCATCCCCCGGTCTTCCTCAGAGCTCCTAATGGTGGAGATGGATTTGGCGGCATGTGAATACCAGGTCGCAGATCTCAGGATCACCCCACCAGGGAATGAGCAAGCTGAAAACCAGTAGCGGATCAAACAGTTTAGGGATCAAACGGAAGCAGAGTCAGTCACAAGCCAAGGGTCGGTCACAAATGGTAGTAGATTAGGATGAGGCAAAATCGTAGTCAGTAGCACGCCAAAGGTTGGTAACAAAGATGTAGACAGCAGCAGGAACGATCAACGGGATATTAGCTGGGAAGGCACAATAATATGGCAAGGAGGAAGTGTATGGACATGGCTTTTATAGGAAGTTCATGGGAGGAGCAAGGAGTTCAAGGTTCAAGACAAACAGGGCCTAAGGCAGGATCATCCAAAGAATTGTCAAGGGAGTTGTCCAGCATTCCAGGTGGCTCAGTGAGAAGAAACATTGCCTCTCACCGCAGAAGGCCCAGGTTCAATCCCAGGCTCTGATAGATGGTATGCTTAGGATCATGAGCAGTTACTTTCCTTCTCCATACTCTTCTCTTCCCATCACTCTGGTACAAGTTGATGTCGGTCTCATCTGTCCATAGGATGTTGTTCCAGAACTGTGAAGGCTTTTTTACATGTCGTTTGGCAAACTCTAATCTGGCCTTCCTGTTTTTGAGGCTCACCAATGGTTTCCATCTTGTGGTGAACCCTCTGTATTCACTCTGGTGAAGTCTTCTCTTGATTGTTGACTTTGACACACATACAGTGGGGCAAAAAAGTATTTAGTCAGCCACCAATTGTGCAAGTTCTCCCACTTACAAAGATGAGAGAGGCCTGTAATTGGCATCATAGGGAGACCTCAACTATGAGAGACAAACTGAGAAAACAAATCCAGACAATCACATTGGCTGATTTGGAAAGAATTTATTTGCAAATTATGGTGAAAAATAAGTATTTGGTCAATATTAAAAGTTCATCTCAATACTTTGATATATATCCTTTGTTGGCAATGACAGAGGTCAAACGTTTCCTGTAAGTCTTCACAAGGTTGGCACACACTGTTGCTGGTATGTTGGCCCATCCTCCATGCAGATCTCCTCCTCCATGCAGATCTCCTCTAGAGCAGTGATGTTTTGGGGCTGTCGCTGGACAACACGGACTTTCAACTCCCTCCAAAGGTTTTCTATGGGGTTGAGATCTGGAGACTGGCTAGGCCACTCCAGGACCTTGAAATGCTTCTTACGAAGCCACTCCTTCGTTGCCCGGGCGGTATGTTTGGGATCATTGTCATGTTGGAAGACCCAGCCACGTTTCATCTTCAATGCCCTTGCTGACGGAAGGAGGTTTGCACTCAAAATCTCACGATACATGGCCCCATTCATTCTGTCCTGTACATGGATCAGTGGTCCTGGTCCCTTTGTGGAGAAACAGCCCCAAAGCATGATGTTGCCACCCCCATGCTTCACAGTAGGTATGGTGTTCTTTGGATCCAACTCAGCTTTCTCTTTCCTCCAAACACGACGAGTTGTGTTTCTACCAAACAGTTCTATTTTGATTTCATCTGACCATATGACATTCTCCCAATCCTCTTCTGGATCATCCAAATGCTCTCTAGCAAACTTCAGACGGGTCCGGACATGTACTGGCTTAAGCAGGGGGACACGTCTGGCACTGCAGGATCTGAGTCCCTGGCGGCGTAGTGTGTTACTGATGGTAGCCTTTGTTACGTTGGTCCCAGCTCTCTTCAGGTCATTCACTAGGTCCCCCCGTGTGGTTCTGGGATTTTTGCTCACCGTTCTTGTGATCATTTTGACCCCACATGGTGAGATCTTACGTGGAGCCCCAGATGGAGGGAGATTATCAGTGGTCTTGTATGTCTTCCATTTTCTAATTATTGCTCCCACAGTTGATTTGTTCACACCAAGCTGCTTGCCTATTGCAGATTCAGTCTTCCCAGCCTGGTGCAGGTCTACAATTTTGTTTCTGGTGTCCTTCGACAGCTCTTTGGTCTTCACCATAGTGGAGTTTGGAGTGTGACTGTTTGAGGTTGTGGACAGGTGTCTTTTCTACTGATAACAAGTTCAAACAGGAGCCATTGATACAGGTAATGAGTGCAGGACAGAGGAGCCTCTTAAAGAAGAAGGTACAGGTCTGTGAGAACCAGAAATCTTGCTTGTTTGTAGGTGACCAAATACTTATTTTCCACCATAATTTGCAAATAAATTCTTTCCAGATCAGCCAATGTGATTGTCTGGATTTGTTTTCTCATTTTGTCTCTCATAGTTGAGGTCTCCCTATGATGCCAATTACAGGCCTCTCTCATCTTTGTAAGTGGGAGAACTTGCACAATTGGTGGTGACTAAATACTTTTTTGCCCCACTGTACATTAGTGCCAGTAAAGTTTCAGAAAGCCTCATTTGTAGCTGTTCCAAGTTAGTGACTCAATCAAAGTATCAGAATCACAGCCAGGAAATATTCTAATAAACTAAAAGGAGAAGTCAGCCATGGCATCCTCCATTATTCATACGTGACAGCGTCCCTAGAAATGTTAACAAGAAATAGGTCAGTGCAGATCAACTGAAATGCAACAAAATAAAATGGCCTAATTATTCCCAAGTACTGGTCAGTGCATTGGGATTTAAAATGAACTGGAGATGCGAGAAAATCCAGAGGAAAACACTTAACTGCTGATACAAAGCCGTACCACTTTTTTATTTGAATGATTATTATTATTACTACGCTGGGCACATTGATGGAAATACGAATGGTAAGACTGCGAATGAGGAGGTGATAATTGCTCATCAAGCATTTACATTTTACCATTTTTTAAAAAAGTTATCTAAAAGTTAAGTGGACTTTTTAGCAACTTTTCAGGTTTGCTTATGAAAAAAGGTCCACTTTAAAGATGAACTCTAGAATAGCTGTCAATTTACTTCATTCAAGTAGGACAAGCTACAATAAATATACATTAACCCCTCGCCTACCGGGCACCTCTACCAACCTTCCTGCCTACCGGGCACCTCTACCCCCTTCCTGCCTACCGGGCACCTCTACCCCCTTCCTGCCTACCGGACACTTCTACCCCCTTCCTGCCTACAGGACACTTCTACCCCCTTCCTGCCTACCGGGCACCTCTACCCCCTTCCTGCCTACAGGGCACCTCTACCCCCTTCCTGCCTACCGGGCACCTCTACCCCCTTCCTGCCTACCGGGCACCTCTACCCCCTTCCTCCCCAGGCCAATTTTTAGCTTTCAGCATTGTTACACTTTGAATGACAATTGTGCGGTCATGCAACATTGTACCCATATTAAATTTTTATCATTTTTTTCACACAAATAGAGCTTTCTTTTGGTGGTATTTAATCGCCGCTGGGTATTTTATTTTTTGTGCTATAAACAAAAAAAAGAGCAAAAGAAATGTGAAAAAAAATGTCTTTGTTTCTATTATAAAATTTTGCAAAGAGGTAATTTTTCTTCTTCACTGGTGTGCGTTGATGAGGCTGCACTGATAGGCAGCACTGATGGGCACTGATGAGGTGGCATGGATAGGTGGCACTGATAGGTGGCAAATGATTAGCTGGCTCTGATGATGCTGCACTGATAGGCAGCACTGATGGGTGGCACAGAGGGGCACAGGTGGGCGGTACTGATCAGTGCCGATCCCTTCGCTGACAATTTCTGGTTCTCAGCAGTACTTCCCTCATGCTGTGACAGCGTGGGGAAAGTGCAGCTGATAACCGACAACTGTATTTACCCGGTGATCTGCTGTGTAATTGGACACAGCTGATCACGTGGCAAAAGGCCGCTGTACGCTGAGGTACAGCTTTGCCGCCCAGTAGTTCATGGATATGCTCTTTATTCTTAAATTAGAACTATAGGCAACCTTTTTTCCCCCCATTTTGGATAGAGTAAAAGAAGCTGTCAGGAATGGACTCAGCACTGGTGGTGGGACTCACCGGCTGTGTGGGCTGCAGTACCAGGGCTGACCAGCGGGTGCTCTCAGCAGCCAGAAGCTCACTCCTGCAGTCAGCCAACACCTGAAGCTGATTGCAGGAGGTGTATTTAAGGAATGACCAGGCCTGTGATCAGGGCCTTGGTGTATGTTTCCCATGTGCCCTGTATCCTGTCTCTTACCTGCTCTGTTCTTGATATTGTTCCTGTGTTCATTCCGTTACCGACCTCTGCTTGTTCCTGATCCTGCTATTTTCCTGATTAACCCCTGGCTTGCCTGACTACTCTTTTGCTTGATCCCTGGTACCACGCTGCCCGCAACCTGCTGAACCTGGCTTGTGACCCCGACCATTCTCTGCTCGCTCCTCTTGTACCTCGCTGCCTGCACGATACCGACCCGGCCTGCCTGAATACGCTTACTTCACCCGACGATCCATCCATCCATCCCGCACGGATCACTTCAGTAAGTCTGCCTGCCTCTTCCCATCAGACTCTGTTCCCGCACTCCCCTGCCAGTACTCTCTACCACAGCCGGACACACTCAGGGGTCGCGACCTGGTTCCAGTCTGCACCAAGTCCATCCCCACCATCAGGGGACCTGGTGAACAGTAGGCTGGGACTTATGCAGGCCATAGACGGGGAGAAAAACGGCAGATTTTTCTTTTAAAAAACAAAAAATCGGTCGTTCAAGCGGCCGACGTTCCCATCAATGGTAAAAAAAATCGGCCGATTTTCATCCTGTCTACAGCTGGCAAAAAGTGTCCCTGCAGAGAGCTCTGCTATTTCTTTGACAGTTCCTTGACATTTACAGAGGTTGCAACAATGTATCTATTTGTATCCATTTAGGATACAGATGTTTTTATTCGGAAACAAATAGATACAATGTTGCAACCGCTGTAAATGTCAAGGAACTGTCAAAGAAATAGCGGAGCTCTCTGCAGAGACACTCTTTGCCGTACTGGAATTCCTCTTATTTTTCATCCTTCTTCTTCTTCTCCTTCTTCATCATCATCCTCTTCTTCTTCATCATCATCCTCTTCTTCTTCATCATCATCCTCATCTTCTTCATCCTCCTCCTCCTCTTCTTCTTCATCATCATCCTCCTCTTCTTCTTCATCATCCTCTTCTTCTTCTTCATCATCCTCTTCTTCTTCTTCTTCATTATCATCATCCTCTTCTTCATCTTCTACTTCTTCATCATCATCCTCTTCTTCTTCATCATCATCATCCTCTTCTTCTACTTCTTCTTCATCATCATCCTCTTCTTCTTTTTCTTCATCATCATCCTCTTCTTCTTCTACTTCATCATCCTCTTCTTCTTCCTCTTCTTCATCATCATCCTCTTCTTCTTCCTCTTCTTCATCATCATCCTCTTCTTCTTCCTCTTCATCATCATCCTCTTCTTCATCATCCTCCCCTTCTTCTTTATCATCATCCTCCTCTTCTTCATCATCCTCCTCCTCTTCTTCTTCTTCAACATCATCATCCTCTTCTTCATCATCATCCTCTTCTTCATCATCATCCTCTTCTTCTTCATCATCCTCTTCTTCTTCATCATCATCCTCTTCTTCTTCATCATCATCCTCTTCTTCATCATCATCCTCTTCTTTTTCTTTTCCTCTTGCAGGTCACTGCTCATGCGCAGATTTTTTACCGGTAAAAAATGGGCCAATTTGCCCATTATTGCCGCGAAAATCGGCCGATCGGCAAAATTGGGCGATTTTTTTCCAACTTTACCGGAAAAAAAAAAAAACGGCCAAAATACCGAAAAACGGCCGAACAAATAGCCCACCAACGATCCGAAATTCGGCCGATTTTCGACCCATCTATGGCCTGCATTAGACCCTGCGCCCTGAGGAAATCCGTGCTGTGGGCTCGGCCTGCCTGACCGCTCCACCTCTCCAGCCCTGACTGCACTGGTACCTATTAGTTTAAGGTTTATTGCACCTGTTGTACAAATTTATGTCAGTGTTGAGTTTGGTTGTTTGCACTGCGTTTATGTTTGTGTCGTCTTTAATAAATTCTATTGTGTTACACGCTATACCTGAAGTCTGTGTTTCCCTGTGTCGGTCCACACACCTCTGGTCATACCTGGAGAAGCATTATAACCCCTAGAAGTTGTTTTTTATGCCATTTGTATCCCATTGGGGAGATTTATCTTCACTCCTTGTCCCATAGGCAAAACAGGAAGTGAGAAGAAACCCCTGCAAATTAAGGGAATCCATTGGGGGTCACCAGAACTACTAGTGTCCCCCTTGGAAGATTTCCCCTCTGTTATTGATACGGGGACAGCCCAGAGTTTGGGATTTTTTTTTTTTATTTCACTTTTGATGATAACGGTAAGTAGGTCAAATAGAGGGTGAATCTCCCTGAGATCAGAGGTAGCAACAAAAATATAAAAATATGTGTTCTAATCCCTCTCCACTCTGTCCAAAACTACAAAAAGTGTAACCTTTAGTTATATAAGGTGTTATAGTGAGCGCAACTGCAAACAACGTATAAATGCATATACACAGAAAATGTTACTGAGCAGCTGATACACCGAAAAGGTAACCAAAATAAAACCTCCAATCAAACATATATGTTAAGTAAAATGGTGCAGCGCTAAATACTAGAGTACAGTTCATATACATGCGTGATATCACTCTAAAGGTGATCAAATGCATAAAAGTTCGATGCAATAGTGCGGATCATGTAAAGATCCTAATTCAAGGTGAGTGGACGTCCTGATCCAAGGTGTGATAATAGGTGTGATCACACAAATAGGTGAAAAACGCACTCACCAGATGTGCGTTTAATACACGCAATATGTAATCCTGCGTCACCAGGCAAAGAAACGATCATCAGATCCCAGATCAGATTGTACCCAGATCACCATCCCGGCTCCACGGACGTAAGGTCATCCGAAACCGCTACCAGGTATCACCACCAGGGTCCTGAGTCCTCCAGATGGGCACATATGTATTCATAAGGTGGTTAGGTGTCCTGCTGCTGCTGCCCCTCTGGCGCGTTTCGTGCGATGCACATATTCATAGGGTCCAAGCCCTGGACCCTATGAATATGTGCATCGCATGAAACACCTTATGAATACATATGTGCCCATCTGGAGGACTCAGGACCCTGGTGGTGATACCTGGTAGTGGTTTCGGATGACCTTACGTCCGTGGAGCCGGGATGGTGATCTGGGTACAATCTGATCTGGGATCTGATGATCGTTTCTTTGCCTGGTGACGCAGGATTACATATTGCGTGTATTAAACGCACATCTGGTGAGTGCGTTTTTCACCTATTTGTGTGATCACACCTATTATCACACCTTGGATCAGGACGTCCACTCACCTTGAATTAGGATCTTTACATGATCCGCACTATTGCATCGAACTTTTATGCATTTGATCACCTTTAGAGTGATATCACGCATGTATATGAACTGTACTCTAGTATTTAGCGCTGCACCATTTTACTTAACCTTTAGTTATAAATTAAGTGTGACCTCTTCCTCCTGTATGTGTGTTGGTTACAGCCCTGCCATCCCTGCCCGTGTGTGAGTAGGGTAGGCAGAGCTGCTGTTAGAAACCACGAGCCCCAATACAGCCAGCCTGACAGCCCCCCCCCCCCAAAAAAAAGCACAGTTTACTATGCTTCGGTTATGAATGAACACAGTGAATGGTCAGTACCGATCAGTCATTGTGTTCATTCAGGAATGAAAGGGACTGGTAAATGTGATATATTTACTGGACCCTTCCCCCACTCTCCATCTTGAAGGATCCTATTGTGTGCTTGCAGCTGCCGATGGGAAGGAGAGGAGGAAAGCCAGCAGTGCTGCGGGGGTGGGAGCACACAAAAACGAGAAGCGCACCAACCTTGTGCATTACCTCAGTAACCAAATGTTATTAATTAAAGAATGGTACTCACAAACAGCGAATAAAATCAGGCATGTAGTCCTCAAAGGGACTTCAGAAATATGGAGCCAGCGCGAATCCCATCGTGAGGGTAGGCACTCAGTACAGCTGACGCGTTTTTCGAAGGCCGTGCCTTCTTCATCAGACGGCCTTCGAAATGCGTCAGTTGTACTGAGTGCCTACCCTCATGATGGGAGGGTTCTCAGCTCAGCCAATGCCTGAGCTAAGGGCAGATGGATTCCAGAAAGTAAATGCTACATGAATCATCTACCCTTTTTCAAGATGGCCACAGACAGAATTGCTAGGGGCTGTTTTTCATAATGATTTCTCAGCAAAATATAGCATTGACACATCTTAGATTGTAAGCTCCTAGGATCAGGCCCTCCTATCCCTCTTGTATTGAACTGCATCGTTGCTGTATTGTCTCCCGTTATATTGTACAGCGCTGAGCAAACTGTTGGCGCCATAAATCCTGTATAATAATAATAATAATAATAATAATAATAAATCCTGTATAATAATAATAATAATAATAATAATAATAATAATAATAAATCCTGTATAATAATAATAATAAATCCTGTATAATAATAATATATAAATCCTGTATAATAATAATAATAATAATAATAATAATAAATCCTGTATAATAATAATAATAAATCCTGTATAATAATAATAATAATAATAATAATAAATCCTGTATAATAATAATAATAATAATAATAATAAATCCTGTATAATAATAATAATAATAATAATAATAATAAATCCTGTATAATAATAATATATAAATCCTGTATAATAATAATAATAATAAATCCTGTATAATAATAATATATAAATCCTGTATAATAATAATAATAATAATAATAAATCCTGTATAATAATAATTAGAAAAAAACTGCATGTGGTCCCCCCCAAAATCCATACCAGATCCTTATCCGGGCATGCAGCCTGGCAGGTCAGGAAAGGGGGGGGGGGGACGAGCGAGTGCCCCCCCCCTCCTAAACCATACCAGGCCACATGCCCTTAACATGGGGGGGTGCTTTGGGGCAGGGGGGCTCCCCCCCAAAAGCACCTTGTCCCCATGTTGATGGGGACAAGGGCCTTTTCCGTTAGTGGGATAATTGATCGGCCATTTTTTGGGATTTTGGCACATTTTATCGATAAATTTGGAAAAAAATTGGCCGATTTTTCTGAGCGGCCAACTTTCGTGGCAATAATCAGCCAATTTTTTTTCCAAATTTACTGATAAAAAAAAAGGGGCAAAATCCCGAAAAACGGCCGACGAATTAACCCACTAATGGCCCGAAAATCGGCCGTTTTTTTTTTTTTTTTCAGCCGATTTTAGACCCATCTAAAGCAGGCCATAGATGGTTCTAATATCGGCCGATTTTTCAGCCGGAAAAAAAATTGGGCCGTTAGTGGGTTAATTGGTCAGCTGTTTTTCGGGATTTTGGCACATTTTTTTTTTTATCGGGAAATTTGGAAAAAATCGGCCGATTTTGCTGATCGTCCGATTTTTGCTGCATTTATAGTCAAATCGGCCAATCTTTTTACTGATAAAAAAATCTGCGCATGAGCCGTGACCTGCAAGAAAAAGAAAAAGAACAAAAAGAATTAAAAAAAAGAAAAAGAAAAATGCAGACCATAGACAGGATGAAAATTGGCCGATATCGTCTGTGGCCGGCATTAATGTTTCAGCTGTCAGCGGGGTTCCCCACTGACAGCTGAATTTTAAATAATTTCTGTCAATTAAATAAATATTTTAAAAAACTGTGTGGGGTCCCCCCTCCCATCCATACCAAGCCCTTGGGGTCTGGTATGGATATTAAGGGGTAACTCCACGCCGAAACTAAAGAAAAAACTGCGCAGGGTTTCCCCTAAAATCCATACCAGACCCTTATCTGAGAATGCAGCCCGGCAGGTCAGGAAAGGGGGGGGGGGGGGCGAGCGAGTGCCCCCTCCCCCTGCCTCCTGAACCATACCAGGCCACATGTCCTCAACATGGGGGGGGTGCTTTGGGGCGGAGGAGGGCTCCACCCCATGCCTTATGCAGAAGACAGGGTGACAGTTCTTAAATAGGTAAGGGGCGGGGCCAGCCGGGGACATCATCCGAGTGACCCCTGCCCCATGTGACATTGATGTCACATGGGGTGGGATCACATGCTTGATGTCCCCAGCTGGCCCCCACCCCATACCTATTTAAGAACTGTCACCCTTTTTAAACCACCGGTTTTCGACCCGTCTATGGCCGGCATTAATGTTTCAGCTGTCAGCGGGGTTCCCCACTGACAGCTGAATTTTAAATAATTTCCGTCAATTAAATAAATAATAAGAAAAACAGCGTGGGGTCCCCCCTCCCATCCATACCAAGTCCTTCGGGTCTGGTATGGATATTAAGGGGTAACTCCACGCAAAAATCTAAAAAACAATGGCGTGGAGCCCCCCCCCTAAAATCCATACCAGACTACTATCCGAGCACACAGCCCGGCAGGTCAGGAAAGGAGGGGGGGGGGGACGAGCGAGCGCCCCCTCCCTCCTGAACTATACCAGGCCACATGCCCTCAACATGGGTGGGTGCTTTGGGGCAGGGGGGGCTCCCCCCCAAAGCACCTTGACAAGGGCCTCTTGCCCACAACCCTGGCCGGTGGTTGTGGGGGTCTGCGGGTGGGGGGCTTATCAGAATCTAGAAGCCCCCTTTACCAAAGGGGGCCCCCAGATCCTACCTCCCCTCAGTGGTGATTAAATACCACCAAAAAAAGCTCTGTCTCAAAAAATGCTAAAAACTTTGTTTGGGTACAGTGTTGCATGACCGCGCAATTGTCATTCAAAGTGCAACAGCTCTGAAAGCTGAACATTTGCCTGGGCAGGAAGGGGGGGGGGGGGGGGACAGTGCCCGGTAGGCAAGGGGTTAAGATTAGTGTGGTCCAGGGGGTGGCATGGGGGTGACAACATCATTATCATATTATTCATCTATATAGCCCTGACATATACCATAGTGCTGTGCAGAGAACACACCAATGCCTGCACCAGAGGAGCTTACACTCTAATGTCCCCTCCCCCCCACAGTCAGCTCAGTCTCTGCACCAGAGGAGCTTACACTCTAATGTCCCCTCCCCCCCACAGTCAGCTCAGTCTCTGCACCAGAGGAGCTTACACTCTAATGTCCCCTCCCCCCACAGTCAGCTCAGTCTCTGCACCAGAGGAGCTTACACTCTAATGTCCCCTCCCCCCACAGTCAGCTCAGTCTCTGCACCAGAGGAGCTTACACTCTAATGTCCCCTCCCCCCCCACAGTCAGCTCAGTCTCTGCACCAGAGGAGCTTACACTCTAATGTCCCCTCCCCCCACAGTCAGCTCAGTCTCTGCACCAGAGGAGCTTACACTCTAATGTCCCCTCCCCCCCACAGTCAGCTCAGTCTCTGCACCAGAGGAGCTTACACTCTAATGTCCCCTCCCCCCACAGTCACACACTATTATTATACATTTATATAGCTCTGACATATTCTGTAGCGTTGTACAATGTGTCTCGGTGTTCTCTGTACAACGCTGCTGTATATGTCAGAGCTATATAAATGTATAATAGTGTGACTCTGGGGGAGGGGATATTAGAGTGTAAGCTCCTCTGGTGCAGAGACTGATGGGACCGTGGGGGGAGGGGACATCAGAGCGTAAGCTCCTCTGGCGCAGAGACCGATGGGACCGTGGGGGGAGGGGACATCAGAGCGTAAGCTCCTCTGGCGCAGAGACTGATGGGACCGTGGGGGAGGGGACATTACAGTGTAAGCTCCTCTGTACAGAGACTGATGGGACCGTGGGGGAGGGGACATCAGCGTGTAAGCTCCTCTGGCGCAGAGACCGATGGGACCGTGGGGGGAGGGGACATCAGAGCGTAAGCTCCTCTGGCGCAGAGACTGATGGGACCGTGGGGGAGGGGACATTACAGTGTAAGCTCCTCTGTACAGAGACTGATGGGACCGTGGGGGAGGGGACATCAGCGTGTAAGCTCCTCTGGCGCAGAGACCGATGGGACCGTGGGGGGAGGGGACATCAGAGCGTAAGCTCCTCTGGCGCAGAGACCGATGGGACCGTGGGGGGAGGGGACATCAGAGCGTAAGCTCCTCTGGCGCAGAGACTGATGGGACTGTGGGGGAGGGGACATCAGAGCGTAAGCTCCTCTGGCGCAGAGACTGATGGGACCGTGGGGGAGGGGACATCAGAGCGTAAGCTCCTCTGGCGCAGAGACTGATGGGACCGTGGGGGGAGGGGACATCAGAGTGTAAGCTCCTCTGGCGCAGAGACTGATGGGACCGTGGGGGAGGGGACATCAGAGCGTAAGCTCCTCTGGCGCAGAGACTGATGGGACCGTGGGGGAGGGGACATCAGAGCGTAAGCTCCTCTGGCGCAGAGACTGATGGGACTGGCTCGGTGTTCTCTGTACAGCACTGTGGTATATATCAGAGCTATATACATGCATAATAATAGTGTGTGACATTCCTGTGGTGAGGTCTCTGTACACCGTTCCGGTATAGGTCAGCCCCATAGCGGTGTTTCTCACCGATCGGATCCTCTCCTCCTCTACCCTCCCTGACATGGTCCCGGTCGTAGCTCTTCTTTGCGGAAGAGTCACCATAACAACCGAACTTCCGAATCTGCCGCCTAGAGACCGAGGTGACTCAGGATTGGCTAGTCTCTGCAGATGGCAGGAAGCCTCGGACGCCTATTGGTCGAATTGAGGCTGAATTAGCCCGCCCTCTTCTCTGCCAGTACGTAGAGTCGGGAGGAGAGAACTGAGCTCTATCTAATGATAGGATTGGCTGGAGGGAGGAGGGGCGGGGTCTGTGGCTTGCCTTCCTCTTAGTTTTGGAGCGTCACATAAACACATTTTTGCGGCCAGCAGAGGGCGGAAGATGTCTGTATTGGTTGCCGGGCTCCGATAGCTCATGGTGCGCTGAGGAGTGACGTCAATAAGCAGCGACCCAAGTGGAGCAGAATGAGCAGGTGACAGATGGGAGCAGACACTGATACAATGTAACACTGAGAGATGAAGGGGGGCAGACACTGATACAATGTAACACTGAGAGATGAATGGGGGGGGGCAGACACTGATACAATGTAACACTGAGAGATGAATGGGGGGGGGCAGACACTGATACAATGTAACACTGAGAGATGAAGGGGGGCAGACACTGATACAATGTAACACTGAGAAACAATTATGGGTGGAGCGGACACTGATACAATGTAACACTGAGAGATGGGGGGGAGCGGACACTGATACAATATAACACTGAGAGATGGATGGGGGGGGGGGGGGGAGACACTGATACAATGTAACACTGAGAGATGAATGGGGGGGAGCTGACACTGATACAATATAACACTGAGAGATGAATGGGGGGGAGCGGACACTGATACAATGTAACACAGAGATGGGGGGGGGGAGCAGACACTGATACAATGTAACACTGAGAGATGAAGGGCGGCAGACATTGATACAATGTAACACTGAGAGATGAATGGGGGGGGGGCAGACACTGATACAATGCAACACTGAGAGATGAATGGGGGGGCAGACACTGATACAATGTAACACTGAGAGATATGGGAGGGAGGGGGGGCAGACATTGATACAATGTAACACGGAGAGATATGGGAGGGAGGGGGGGCAGACATTGATACAATGTAACACTGAGAGATGAATAAGGGGAGCAGACACTGATACAATGTAACACTGAGAGATATGGGAGGGAGGGGGGGGGGCAGACATTGACACAATGTAAGACTGAGAGATGAATAAGGGGGAGCAGACACTGATACAATGTAACACTGAGAGATATGGGAGGGAGGGGGGGGGCAGACATTGATACAATGTAACACTGAGAGATGAATAAGGGGGAGCAGACACTGATACAATGTAACACTGAGAGATGAATGGGGGGGAGCTGACACTGATACAATGTAACACAGAGATGGGGGGGGGGGGAGCAGACACTGATACAATGTAACACTGAGAGATGAAGGGCGGCAGACATTGATACAATGTAACACTGAGAGATGAATGGGGGGGGGTAGACACTGATACAATGTAACACTGAGAGATGAATGGGGGGGCAGACACTGATACAATGTAACACTGAGAGATGAATAAGGGGAGCAGACACTGATACAATGTAACACTGAGAGATGAATGGGGGGGCAGACACTGATACAATGTAACACTGAGAGATGAATGGGGGGGAGCTGACACTGATACAATGTAACACTGAGAGATGAATGGGGGGGGGCAGACACTGATACAATGTAACACTGAGAGATGAATGGGGGGGCAGACACTGATACAATGTAACACTGAGAGATAAATAGGGGCGGAACAGTTACTGATACAATGTAACACTGAGGGATAATTGTGGGTGGACCAGACAACGATACAGCGCCTTGGTGACTTTCTTGGTCATTACTTCTCCATGGCTTGGTATGGGAACTGTCGTTCTGACATGACTGCAGAGCAGTGACTGTCGGGGTGGTTTGCTGGGACTGTGCGCTGCCCACCCCCGGGGACTGCATTGCTCTATAGGGCCAGGATTGTCTGTTTCTTGGTGGCACAATGTTCCATTGTAGACTGATGACTGTCAGGTGTCAGTGCTTTCTCTTACCATATGGACTTTCTTTAAGATTTTTATATTTGCACGTAGTTTATAGTGTGATATGTTTTTTTGATGCAGATCAGTGTGATTTGTACCTCCCGATTTCACTGTGACATGCAACTTCATTGAACAGAAGTCAATGCAAGCTGCAATGAAATTGCAAAAATGTAGTGCAGGAACTATCTTTGAAATTGTGCTGATTAACCTCTTCCTGTCCGGCCCATGTAGGTAAACGACCAGACAGGAGCACTGCCGATGCGGGTGGGATGTTTCTAAACGCCCCCCCCCATCCATTGCCTGTGCACGCTTCCGCGATCGGTTCCTGCTGTGTCCAGAGGAACACAGATCGCTGTACGGGACCTCTCTGTAAGGTCCTGATCATGTGATCACTGATTGGCCAATCGGTGATCACACGAATGGTAGTAAACGAGATGTCACCTCCTCACATCATTGCTTACTACGTGTGAAATCTGTGAATGATCACAGAGGTCACATGGTACAGAGCTATTCACAACAGCCTTGTACCATGTAACAAGCTGTGACCAATCACAGCTCACACAGTAGTTCTCAATGGCTGCAGGAATGCAGACAGAGAAGGAGAAATCATTGCTTTTACAGCCTTTATGGGTGTAAAAGCAATCAGTGTAAAGAAAAGAAAAAAAAAATCATCACCCCCCACACAAGTAGTACAGTGTCACCTTGGTGACACTGTACTGCTAGGGTGACAGTATTAAAAAAAAAAATTATATAAAAATGTAAAAAATTTTTTTGAAAAGTTATAATTTTTGGTTATAAACTAATTTGGATTATTTTTTTTTTTTACTAAAAAAATAGATATATTTTGGCCGAGATTTATGAAGAAAGATTGTTTATTTGCAACATTTTATAAGAAAAACACTTTTATTTTCAACATTTTTGGACTTTTTAATTTATATAGAAAAAAAATAAACATCCCAGTGGTGAACAAATACCACCAAAATAAAGTTTTATCTGTCTCAAAATTTAAAAAAAAAAATTCATATGGGTACAGTGTTGCATGGCCGCGCAATTGTCATTCAAAGTGTGATAGCGCTGAAAGCTGAAAATTGCCCTGGCAGGAAGGGGAGGAAAGTGTCCGGACTGGAAGGGGGGGGAAAGTGTCCGGACTGGAAGGGGAGGAAAGTGTCCGGACTGGAAGGGGGGAAAGTGTCCGGACTGGAAGGGGAGGAAAGTGTCCGGACTGGAAGGGGGTGGGAAAGTGTCCGGACTGGAAGGGGGTGGGAAAGTGTCCGGACTGGAAGGGGGTGGGAAAGCGTCCGGACTGGAAGGGGGTGGGAAAGCGTCCGGACTGGAAGGGGGTGGGAGAGCGTCCGGACTGGAAGGGGGTGGGAGAGCGTCCGGACTGGAAGGGGGTGGGAGAGCGTCCGGACTGGAAGGGGGTGGGAGAGCGTCCGGACTGGAAGGGGGTGGGAGAGCGTCCGGACTGGAAGGGGGTGGGAGAGCGTCCGGACTGGAAGGGGGTGGGAGAGCGTCCGGACTGGAAGGGGGTGGGAGAGCGTCCGGACTGGAAGGGGGTGGGAGAGCGTCCGGACTGGAAGGGGGTGGGAGAGCGTCCGGACTGGAAGGGGGTGGGAGAGCGTCCGGACTGGAAGGGGGTGGGAGAGCGTCCGGACTGGAAGGGGGTGGGAGAGCGTCCGGACTGGAAGGGGGTGGGAGAGCGTCCGGACTGGAAGTGGTGAAGGCTAGGTTCACACCTATGCAGTTTGCGTTTGATCCGTTTCTGTAGTGTTTTTTTTTTTTCAACTTGTTGCTGGGCAGATTAAAATGCAAAATGCATCAAACACACTCCATGCTTTTCTGCAGCGTCTCCATTGAAGTCTATAGAACCGAAAACGCAACGTTTTGTGTTTTTAAAAACAGTCCCCGACCCTTTCCAAAAACCGCACCGGGTGAAAACGCGGAGATGTGAACCTGTCCCATAGGAATTCGTGTTAAATGGACTGTAGTGCGTTTCTGCAAATCGCAATGGAAAATGCATAGGTGTGAACCTAGACTGAGACCGTGCCATAGAAATACATTAGATGCAACTTCATGCGTGATTTGTAAATGGAATGTTGCACCTGAAGTCGTAGTGATGTGAACCGCAGCTTATCGAAAACAATGTCATTGGCGCAAATTCACATAGAAATGCGGATAAAAACGATATTGGCAGTGGAATAGGCAAAATGCACATCCAATACAGTCTACTACTACAGAATCCAGAGAGCATCATCCTGCACATACATCATGGAGCAGACGTGGGAGGGGATCACAGCCACATTTGGGCCCATGCATAGCTGGATCACCAGAAGGAAGGGATCATTTACTGGGCCATCTGCGGCTGCCACACCCCATCACATTTCCGGGAACAATTCCTGTTGATTAAATGAAATCGATCCAAACTACCACCGTTGCTCTCAAATCTTTGTTTTATTAAATCGATCACAGTAAACATCGCAGGTACAAAGTTTGACGAGTTTCGACTAAACAAGCCTTAGTCATAACCTATTTTTATGGGTTATGACTAAGGCTTGTTAAGCTGAAACACGTCAGTATTTGTACCTGCGATGTTTTTTTCTGTGGTCGATTTAATAAAACAAAGATTTGAGAGCAACGGTGGTAGTTTGGATCGATTTCATTTAATTCTGGAACAGATATTATTATTATTATTATTATACAGGATTTATACGGCGCCAACAGTTTGCTCAGCGCTTTACAATATAAGGGAGACATTACAATTACAATGCATTTCAGTACAGAAGGAATAGGAGGGCCCGGCTCGTGGAGCTTACAATCTAAAGGAAGGGGGAGGGGATACAAAAGGTGATAGCTGCGGGGGATGATCTGACGGAGGTGATTCAAGTACAGTTCTTAGGTGGAGGTGGGGTAGGTTTCCCTGAAGAAGTGAGTTTTAAAAGATCGCCTAAAGGCAGACAGGGTGGGGGCTGACCGGACATACTGTGGTAGGGAGTTCCAGAGAGGCTCTGGAGAAGTCCTGGAGGCGAGCGTGGGAGGAGGTGATGAGGGAGCTAGAGAGGAGGATATCATGGGAGGAGCAGAGTGGTTGATTTGGGCGGTATCTGTGGATGAGGTTGGCGATGTAGCTAGGGGCAGTGTTGTGGATGGCTTTGTAAGCTGTGGTTAGTATTTTGATTTTTATATGTTGGGTTAGTGGAAGCCAGTGGAGGGATTGGCAGAGAGGGGCAGCAGTCGCTGATCGGTTGGTAAGGTGTATGGGTCTAGCAGCAGTCGCTGATCGATTGGTATGGTGGATGAGTCTAGCGGCAGTCACTGATCGTTTGGTAAGGGGTATGAGTCTAGCAGCAGTCGCTGATCGATTGGTATGGTGGATGAGTCTAGCGGCAGTCACTGATCGGTTGGTAAGGTGTATGAGTCTAGCAGCAGTCACTGATCGGTCGGTAAGGTGGATGAGTCTAGCGGCAGTCGCTGATCGGTTGGTAAGGTGGATGAGTCTAGCGGCAGTCGCTGATCGGTTGGTAAGGGGTATGAGTCTAGCAGCAGTCGCTGATTGGTTGGTAACAAGTATGAGTCCAGCAGCAGTCACTGATCGGTTGGTAAGGTGGATGAGTCTAGCAGCAGTCGCTGATCGGTTGGTAAGGTGTATGAGTCTAGCGGCAGTCGCTGATCGGTTGGTAAGGTGGAGGAGTCTAGCAGCAGTCGCTGATCGGTTGGTAAGGTGGATGAGTCTAGCAGCAGTCGCTGATCGGTTGGTAAGGTGTATGAGTCTAGCGGCAGTCGCTGATCGGTTGGTAAGGTGGAGGAGTCTAGCAGCAGTCGCTGATCGGTTGGTAAGGTGGATGAGTCTAGCAGCAGTCGCTGATCGGTTGGTAAGGTGGATGAGTCTAGCAGCAGTCGCTGATCGGTTGGTAAGGTGGATGAGTCTAGCAGCTGTCGCTGATCGATTGGTATGGTGGATGAGTCTAGTGGCAGTCACTGATTGTTTGGTAAGGGGTATGAGTCTAGCAGCAGTCGCTGATCGGTTGGTAAGGTGGATGAGTCTAGCGGCAGTCGCTGATCGGTTGGTAAGGTGGATGAGTCTAGCAGCAGCATTCATAATAGACTGAAGGGGGGATAGCCTGTGTAACGGTAGACCAGTGAGGAGGGAGTTGCAGTAATTGAGGCGGGATATAACCAAGGCGTGGATAAGTTGTTTTGTGATGTCATTGGTCAGGAAGGGGAGGATTTTGGAAATGTTCCGGAGGTTGAGGCGGCAGGATTTAGTGCCGGGTGTTTGTTTTCTATGTTTACATACTAAGGCCTGGTTCTCACCAATGCAGTTTGTGTTTGATCCATTTCTACGGTGCTTTTCGCAGGCATTTTGCGTTTTTGCACACTTTTTTTGAATGCATTTTGTGGGTTTTTTGGCCAGGTTGTTGCTGAGCAGATTAATAACCGTCAAGAACACCTCACATGCATTTTCTGCAGCATCTCCATTGAAACCTATTGAGCCCAAAGCTCAATTTTTTGCGTTTTAAAAAAAAAAAAAAGTATCTGACTCTTTCCAAAACCGCAGTGGCTGAAAAACTGGTAGATGAACGTGTCCCTTAGGAAATCATGGACTGTAGTGCGTTTCTGCATAAAGCACTAGAAAATGCATTGGCCTAAGGGAACCTTCTCAGGTCCAAAATTTATATTGAGCAGAATTAAGTCCGGCCCTCTGCAATGGTTCCAATTTCCTATTTGGCCCCTTGGGAAAATTAATTGCTCATCCCTGTGTTATTATTAGATGACAACGCTCTGTCCAGGTCTATTAATTGTGCTCATGTGTTGTCACCCTGTCACGGAAAGGTTTCTTCACAGTAAGAGCTGTGAGAATGTGGAATAGACTCCCTCCAGAGTTGGTTGTGTCCAGCTCAGTGGATTGCTGTAGGAAAGTCCTGGATTCTTTCTTGGATACACAGAATATAACTGGATATAACATTTATAGGGAAAGTTGATCCAGGGAATATCCGATTGCCTCTCGGGGGATCAGGAAGGAATTTTTTTTCCCTGCAGGAGAAAATTGGATCGTGCTTTGCTGGTTTTTTTTTTGCCTTCCTCTGGATCAACTGTGGGTGTAGGATTACAAATTTTATTTTTTTTTAACTGGATGGATGTGACGGGAGTGACTTTGGGTGGGGGGTCCATGGAACCCAGCTCACTTTGGAGAGGTGGGGAGACCCCTGTCTCAGCTCCCCATATCCCTATTATGTGTAAGTCACCCTGTGCCTGTTAGGGGTACAGGGCGATCTGTCCTAATATTGTGTGGGCTTTGTGTCAGACCGTGTAGACATGTTTAGGAGATAGGTGGGGTTGTGGATTGTTTAACCCCAGCATGTTATCCTATGTGTCCATCCCCGGCATGTTCTCCTGTGTGTCCATCCCCGGCATGTTCTCCTGTGTGTCCATCCCCGGCATGTTCTCCTGTGTGTCCATCCCCGGCATGTTCTCCTGTGTGTCCATCCCCGGCATGTTCTCCTGTGTGTCCATCCCCGGCGTGTTCTCCTGTGTGTCCATCCCCGGCGTGTTCTCCTGTGTGTCCATCCCCGGCGTGTTCTCCTGTGTGTCCATCCCCGGCGTGTTCTCCTGTGTGTCCATCCCCGGCGTGTTCTCCTGTGTGTCCATCCCCGGCGTGTTCTCCTGTGTGTCCATCCCCGGCGTGTTATCCCGTGTGTCCATCCCCGGCGTGTTATCCCGTGTGTCCATCCCCGGCGTGTTATCCCATGTGTCCATCCCCGGCGTGTTCTCCTACGTGTCCATCCCCGGCGTGTTCTCCTACGTGTCCATCCCCGGCGTGTTCTCCTACGTGTCCATCCCCGGCGTGTTCTCCTACGTGTCCATCCCCGGCGTGTTCTCCTACGTGTCCATCCCCGGCGTGTTCTCCTACGTGTCCATCCCCGGCGTGTTCTCCTACGTGTCCATCCCCGGCGTGTTCTCCTACGTGTCCATCCCCGGCGTGTTCTCCTACGTGTCCATACACACATAGCCTGGAATCAACATTTTTTGGATGGGAAAAACCCAGGACTAGTGAATTTCTAGTGGAGTTTTTTAGCTGTAAAAACACAGTAGAACGCTGCAAACTGGCGTTTTTGGATTTTTTTGACAGAAAAAAAATTTTTTTTGATAAAATTTTTTTCGGAAAACGCCACTACACGCGGCAAAACACTGCTAAACGCTAATGCATAAATGCTAAATAACTCGTTATTAAGGTGACTTTACACAGCTAACATTACCAGCACTATCAAAAAGCCCCGTGTGCATGAGGGCTCAAAAACAACATGGCAGTGCGGGGCTCCACCTACTGCGTCATTCATTCACAGAGTTCTTCCTGCCACCAGGCAGACAGCTTGTTGTTCCTAATGAACTGCGAGGGGCGCTGATGAGCGCTATGTATAGGCAGACAGCTACATTAACAGTCTGCAGGAGCTGACATTGCACCTGCGATCTGCTGATCATGAGTGCAATGCTTTACAGGCTCCTTTTAACCTACAAAAAAAAGTGCATAATTATATTTTTTTTTACGTGAACTCGGCCTTTTCTTTTTCTTAGGCACCCTGTTCACTGTTTAATCTTTTGTGAGGTGTGATAGCCATGACACTTCCTATCAGATTGAGGGTTAGAATATAGCTGATGTTGCCCATCCTTCCTTTGCTCTATTGATCTGCTGCTGGCTAATTACAGTCTCCAGTTACCTGACCCAGAACCCCACGAAGAAGAAAAAAGTCTAAAAAATACAGTTATTTATACCCCTTGCAGACAAGCAATTATACATATGTAGCGTCACTGAAGTGGGTCTTCTTCCATGGGGCCACGTATGTTTATACCTGTGTTTTGTGCATAGCGCACTCCCAAGCCGTCACTGACCGTACCAGGTATCATTCTAATGCTTGCAATCCAACAATCCAGCAGAACTAACTCTTGATCACACGATCGCTGTGTTAGCGGAAGACTTGGCTATCACAGTTCTTCATAACAGTACAGCCTGCACCCTTTACTTTGTCTCCTCTTGAATGGAAAAGGACAAAGCATATCAACAAAAAAAATACATTGTATACTAGAGGAGAAGAATGGAAACTAAAAGATACATTGTATACTAGAGGAGAAGAATGGAAACTAAAAGATACATTGTATACTAGAGGAGAAGAATGGAAACTAAAAGATACATTGTATACTAGAGGAGAAGAATGGAAAGATAAAGTTACATTGTATACTAGAGGAGAAACATTGAAACCAAAAGATACATTGTATACTAGAGGAGAAGAATGGAAACTAAAAGATACATTGTATACTACAGGAGAGGAATGGAAACTAAAAGATACATTGTATACTAGAGGAGAAGAATGGAAACTAAAAGATACATTGTATACTAGAGGAGAAGAATGGAAACTAAAAGATACATTGTATACTAGAAGAGAAGAATGGAAAGATAAAGTTACATTGTATACTAGAGGAGAAACATTGAAACCAAAAGATACATTGTATACTAGAGGAGAAGAATTGAAACCACAAGATACATTGTATACTCGAGGAGGGAAAAAATGTAAACCAAATGATACATTGTATACTAGAGGAGAAGAATTGAAACCAAAAGATACATTGTAAACTAGAGATGTATGTATATGTGTGTGTATATATATATATATATATAATATTGTATATGTGATTTTGCATTTCCAGGTAGGGGGCGCGCTCCCTACCTGCACCACTATTTGTGGCCTCAGCTGTCAATCACTGGCTCCCAGCTGATGACTGATTGCCGAGTATTACCGCCGGGGGGGGGAGAGAACTGTTTGTTAACAATACAGTTCTCTCCCCTGTCAGCTCCAGCACACTGCTTTATATGGCTCTGCATAGCAGTGTGCTTACTGTACAGTTGAAAGCACCAATTCAGCTTACTGTGAAACAGCACACAGTTAACCCTTTGATCTCTCCAAATGTTTACCCCTTCCTGCCAAGTGTCATTAGTACAGTGTCAGTGCTTTTTATTAGCACTGATCACTGTATTGGTGTCACTGGGGATGTCAGTTCCTCCCAGTGTCAGAATGCGCGACACAGTCCCGATATAAGTCCCTGATCACCACCAATACTAGTAAAAAAAAAAATAATTTACAGTATCGTCATTTGTAAACACTATAACTTTCATGTAAACCAATTAATTTACACGTATTGGGATATTGTTAGCAAGGACATGGAGCAGAATACATTTTGGTCTAAATTTGTGATGAAATGTGATTTTTTTTTTTTTTTTTTTTTTTTTCTTTCTTTTTTTTTTTTTTTTTTTTTTACTGGACATGTTAAATAGCAAAAAGTCAAAAATGCTGTTTTTTTTTTTCCTCAAAATTGTTGGTCTTTTTTTTTTTTTTTTTTATAGTGCCAAAAATAAAAATTGCACGTGAGATCAAATACCACTAAAAGAAATCTCTATTCGTGGGGGGGAAAAAAGAACTTAAATTTAATTCGGGTGCAGCACTGCATGACCGCGCAATTGTCAGTTAAAGTAACACAGCGCCGTAACTCAAAAAAATGGTCTGGTCAGGAGGGGGGGGGGTAAATCTTCCTCCAGGCAAGTGGTTAAGAGGTTAAAAATGTAACAAGTGGCAGCTATTACCTTCCCAGACGAATCCTCGGCTCCCTATAATTATGTTGGATGATTTTGATCACATTTGCATTTACTGTACGAGCATCAAAAATGTCATTCAGATTTTTAGCATTTGCTAAGCTGTAAAAAAATGTCACCATCATGCTAATTTCTCATCCCAGCTTGATCCTTTATAATGTTATGATAACGTTTTAGGCTTTTTGTTTCATTTTTTCCTGTATGTGTTGTTGCATCGATTGCGGAATAGAGATCTAGAATCAAACGCATTCACTTTGAGCTTTTACCTTTTCCACTACATTAAGTAAAAATTGTACTTGTATGCTATCTTTATATTTGGAAGACTTTGTCATGTTTCTTTTCGGGGTAAATTTTTGAAGATACATAAATTTGAAAAAAATGAAAGGAAAAGACAATATTTCCACCATTTCTTTCTAATGAAAGGAATTAGGATGCAGAGGAATTTAAAAACATATCTGGTATCAAATGAAAGCCCTGTCTCTCCCGAGAAAGATTATGTATGGTAAATGCTAAAAGTTCTAAGGCATGGACACTGGAATATCTCCAAAACCCAGAAAAGGACCCTGGGAGTTCCGGAGCTTAGAAGAAAAAAAAAAACAGCTCTTGGAGCGTAGTAGTTGAACATACCTCAACCAACCTGATTTATCAAGAGATACTAAAGTTCAACCCCAGGAAAGAATCATTTTATATACATGTTTTGTAAAGTACAATAAGCTGAGACCTAAAGAATCTTCCAGCATGCAAAGAAGCTGCATCTCTTTGTCCTCGGTGTAATAGTTCACAACAGAGGGACAGTTTACTAAAGAAATTTAGAGGGGCCGGACTGTAGCCAGTGGGAGAAGAAAAAGAGGAATAGTGCCTCATTATTGGTGTCGTTTGGAGGAATAGTGCCCCATTATTGGTGTTTTTGGAAGGAATAGTGCCCCATTATTGGTGTTTTTGGAAGGAATAGTGCCCCATTTTTAACATCGTTGGCAGGAATAATGCCCCATTTTTGATGCCGTTGGAAGGAATAATGCCCCATTTTTGTATGTCGTTGGAAGGAATAGTGCCCCATTTTTGATGCCGTTGGAAGGAATAGTGCCCCATTTTTGTATGTCGTTGGCAGGAATAGTGCCCCATTGTTGGTGTCAGTTGAAGGAATAGTGCCCCATTGTTGGTGTCGTTGGCAGGAATAGTGCCCCATTTTTAAAGTCATTGACAGGAATAGTGCCCCATTGTTGGTGTCAGTGGAAGGAATAGTGCCCCATTTTTTATGTCGTTGGCAGGAATAGTGCCCCATTTTTTATGTCGTTGGCAGGAATAGTGCCCCATTTTTGATGTCATTAGCAGGAATAGTGCCCCATTGTTGGTGTCAATGGAAGGAATAGTGCCCCATTTTTTATGTCGTTGGCAGGAATAGTGCCCCATTGTTGGTGTCATTAGCAGGAATGGTGCCCCATTGTTGGTGTCAGTGGAAGGAATAGTGCCCCATTTTTGATGTCGTTAGCAGGAATGGTGCCCCATTGTTGGTATCAGTGGAAGGAATAGTGCCCCATTTTTGATGTCATTGGCAGTAAAAGTGCCCCATTGTTGGTGTCGTTGGCAGGAATAGTGCCCCCATGTTGGTGTCGTTGGCAGGAATAGTGCCCCCATGTTGGTGTCGTTGGCAGGAATAGTGCCCCCATTGTTGGTGTCGTTGGCAGAAATAGTGCCCCATTGTTGGTGTCGTTGGCAGAAATAGTGCCCCATTGTTGGTGTCGTTGGCAGGAATAGTGCCCCATTGTTGGTGTCAGTCGAAGGAATAGTGCCCCATTTTTGATGTCGTTGGCAGGAATAGCGCCCCCATGTTGGTGTAATTGGCAGGAATAGTGCCCCATTTTTGATGTCGTTGGCAGGAATAGTGCCCCATTTTTGATGTCGTTGGCAGGAATAGTGTCTCATTTTTGATGCCGTTGGAAGGAATAGTGCCCCATTGTTTGTATCAATGGAAGGAATAGTGCCCCATTGTTGGTGTCGTTGGCAGGAATAGTGTCTCATTTTTGATGTCGTTGGCAGGAATAGTGCCCCATTGTTTGTATCAATGGAAGGAATAGTGGGATTAAAATGATACTAAAGGTTCAGGTTTATTTTTTTCAAATAACAAACATGTCATACTTACCCGCTCTTTGTAATGGTTTTGTACAGAGCAGCCCCAGTCCTCCTCTTCCCAGGTCCCCCACTGGTGCTCCTGCCCCCCTGCAGAGTGTCCCCAGAGCAAGCTGGTTGCTCCGGGGGCACTTGTGTGTACCCACTCCTAAGCCGCCTCTGTGTGTCTGTAAGACACACAGAGTGCGGCCTTGCCCTGCTCCCTCCTCAATGGCTGTGATTGACAGCAGAGGCAATGTCTCCTGCTGCTCTCTCAGCCAATGAGGACGGAGAGACCTGGGAGCGAGACTGCTCTTGTGCACATCGCTGGATTGAGATTGGCCTCCGGTAAATTTTAAGGAGGTCTGGGGGGAGGGGGAGGGCAGCTGCACAAAGAAGGTTTTTTACCTTTATGCATAGAAGGCATGAAGATAAAGAAAAAAACTCTTCAGCTGTTAAAACCACTTTAATAACTAGGATTTGGATAGTGGTGCCGCCTTCTTTATGTTTATGTATTGTTTTCTCTCTGTGTGATAGGAGTTCTGGCTCCCAGCAGAGCAGTCATGGAAAGTGGACATTGTCTAGCAGCGATGAAGAGTCGGAAGACAGCAAAGATCCATCTTCCTCGTTACCGGTGAGCAGAGCCCATGTGGTTCCCACTCCTCAGTTCTCGTGCTCCGAAGCCAGGAAGGAATCTTTCAAGAGGAAGTCAAATCCAGTAAAGTTTGAAGAGATGGCAGGTAAAGAGCCATCACCGGCTAAAAAAACCAAATTGGACAAAGAGGGCATGGGGTGGTGCCTCTCCAGCAGTGATGAGGAACCTGAGCCAAAGAAGGTGCAGAAGGTGAAAAAGCCATCCTCCCAAAAGGTGTCGAGAGCAGAAAAGAGCCTCGGCTCCACCCCCACCCCCACCACAAAGGAGAAATACAAGACTCCCAGCGACTCTCAGGACCCCTGGGATGTCCTACAGGCTGGAGAACCTTTCCGCTTCTACCTGACCAAAGTTACTGGCATCAAACCCAAGTACAACACCGGTGCCCTTCATATTAAGGGTGAGTTCCCAACTAGTTCAATTCTAACTCCAGCCCCCAAAATTTGGATAGAGTGGGAAAGAATTAAAGCAGAAGTCAGATATAAAAGAAAAAAATGAATGTAATCATTATTACATCATTAAATGTATGACCTGGCATCAGTATCTTGCTACCCTGTACATTAGAACTGTAGTATGGGAAGAAGCAACAGCAGAAGGAACCAATAGGTTCATACGCTGACAAGAAGAATTCTAATAGGAGGAGAGAGCAGAGAGATGAGCTCATCACTGTGCTGCTTCTCATTTCACTGTCCAGTCACAGGTTGGGGGCTTGTCCGGGATGGGGTGGAGTGTTGCTGGCCTTCAGACTGAGGATCTAGTGGCTTCACCTTTCCCTGTCAAAACACAGCCACGGGGGTGGGTACAGATTGCACTAGGGCTCAGAGAAAGTGGGTTGACTGATGCTGGCCCTTAGGCCGAGTACAATTTTTCCTTCCTTTATGTAAAGGTGAACTACCTCTTTAAAATGTGATATCAATCTTGTAGCCCTGACGAAGGGGGAGTATTTTGTTCCCCAAAACATGTTGTTGGCTGTTTTGTGTAATCTTGCTATGAACAGTATAAGTGATTTAGACTTTTTTTTTTTATATTGTGTGATAAAAGTAATAATATAATTAGAGATTTTAAAAGCTTTTCATTTTTAACTGCTTCCCGCCCGTCCTATAGTCAAATGATGGCGGCAACAGTAGATGACCAATCATTGTACCGGGCCGGCCCAGGTAATTGTGACCGACCACAGCGATCACATGACAGCTGTATTATTATTATTATTATTATTATTATTATTATACAGTATTTATAAAGCGCCAATAGTTCGCTCAGCGCTGTACATTACAGAGGGGGACAGAACATGTGACAGAACAATACCAATACAATGCAAAACATGAGGGGATCGAGGGCCCTACTCTTTTGAGCTTACAATCTAGGAGGGAGGGGATGGTGGCACAGGAGGAAATAGCTGTGGGGGATGGAGTGGTTGAAAGAGTAGAGGAGGTCGGCAAGTTAGCAGGGGGTGGGGTAGGCTTCCCTGAAGAGGTGGGTTTTCAGGGTGCGCCTAAAGGAGAGGAGAGTAGGTGATAATCTGATGGGTTGGGGCAGGGAGTTCCAGAGTATGGGTGACACCCTGGAGAAGTCCTGGAGGCGGGCATGGGAGGAGGAGACCAGAGAACTAGAGAGAAGGAGGTCTTGTGAGGAGCGGAGTGTGCGTGTTGGGTGGTACTTGGATATTAGGTCAGTGATGTAGTTCGGGGCAGTATGGTGGACGGCTTTTTACGTCAGTGTTAGGATTTTGAATTTGATCCGTTGTGCAATCGGAAGCCAGTGGAGGGATTGGCAGAGGGGGGTGGAGGACACTGAGTGGAGGCCAGTGGAGGGATTGGCAGAGGGGGGTGGAGGAAACGGAGCGGTTGGTAAGGTGGATGAGTCTGGCAGCCGTATTCAGGATCGACTGAAGTGGAGATAGCCTGTGGCGAGGCAGGCCAGTGAGGAGGGAGTTGCAGTAGTCGAGTCGTGATATGATGAGGGAGTGGATGAGCTGTTTAGTGGTTTCAGGGGTTAGGAAAGTGCAGATCTTGGCGATGTTGTGGAGGTGGAGTCTGCATGAGTTTGTTAGTGATTGGACTTGGGGCTGGAAGGATAGGTCGGAGTCTAGAATGACCCCAATTTCTCTGGCCTGCGTTGGACATGATGGAGAAGTCAATGGGGGGTGGTGTCCGGGCTGGGGGGAGACTAGGAGCTCGGTTTTGGAGAGGTTCAGTTTAAGGAGGTGGAGCGACATCCAGTCTGATATGTCGCTCAGTAGGTTTGTGATTCGGGCGGAGATTGCGGGGGTGAGGCGAGGGGTTGAGAGATAGATTTGTGTGTCGTCGGCATAGAGGTGGTAGTTGAAGCCGTGAAAGTGTATGAGTTGGCCAAGGGAGGAGGTGTAGATGGAGAAGAGAAGGGGCCCGAGGATGGAGCCTTGAGGGACCCCAACAGAGAGGGGGAGGTGGTAGCATTATAGGTAACGCTGAAGGATCGTTGTGACAGGTAGGATGAGAGCCAGGAGAGAGTGGAATCTCTGAGGCCGAGGGAGTGTAGTTTTTTGAGGAGGAGGGGGTGGTCGACTGTTTCGAAGGCCGCAGAGAGGTCAAGGAGAAGGAGCACTGAATAGTGGCCATTAGCTTTGGCGGTTAGGAGGTCATTGGAGAGTTTGAGTAAGGCAGTTCGGTGGAGTGTAGGGGACGGAAGCCGGACTGTAGGGGATCGAGGAGGTTGTTGTCCTTGAGGTGAGAGCTTAGGCGGGTGTAGACGAGGTGCTCGAGGAGTTTGGGTGTGAATGGGAGCAGGGAGATGGGTCTGAGGTTGTTCGGGTCATTGGGGTCCAGAGAGGGCTTTTTAAGTATGGGAGTGATGTGCGCATGCTTCAGAGCGGAGGGGAATGTGCCGGGAGAGAGAGAGATTAAAGATGTGGGTGAGGGAACGTAGGATGGAGGGGGAGGGAGGTCGTAGGAGTTGTGAGGGTATGGGGTCGAGGGGGCAGGTGGTGAGGCGGGCATCAGAGAGGATCTTGGTGACCTCCTCGATGGTAGTAAGGTCGAAGGTGTGGAGTGTTGAGGGGGCTTCAGTGTGAGGAGTGTTAGGTGGGGTGGAGGTCGGAGCAGTGGTGAGGTCGAGGGAGAGGGGCGATGAGGGGGTAACTGTGTGAGAGGGGACGGGTTTGGAGGGAGTTTGAGCAGTGGTGATGTCCTTGCGAATTGTGTCAATTTTGTTTTTAAAGTGATTGGCAATCTCAAGAGCGGTGAGTGAGGTGCTGGGTGGAGGTGGGGGTGGAGAGTTAAAGGTGGAGAAGAGTCGGCGAGGGTTGGAGGAGAGGGTCTTGATGAGGGTCTGGAAGTAGGCTTGCTTGGTGGCGTGGAGGGAGGAGGTGTAGGTGTGGAAGGCAGATTTATAGTGGGTGAAGCTGTACACAATGAATGGATTTCATTCAAAGCCATTCATTGTGTACTGCTGTGTTGATCTCTGTGATTGGTCACCATGATCACATGGTACAAACAGGATCAGTCACAGTGCATCTTTACTATGTGCTATCTGTGGCCAGTCACAGCTTTTCCAATAGTACACACTGGGAATGAATAGATCCTATTCCTAAAAATGATTGTTTATAATAGCGATCATAACTGTTATAGGCAATCATAGTGTAAAAAACTAAAGATCTTCAACACTCCCCAAGAGCAGTGCAATGTCACTATGGAGACACTGGACTCCTCTGGTCACAATATTTCCAAAAAAGGAAAAAAGTTTAAAAATTAAACATTATTTTTTTGTTTTTTTTTAACATACTGTCACTAGGCAGTGTCCTTGATCACCACCACACCACGTTGTACTGCTCTGGCAGTGACAGTATGTAAAAAAAAAATGTGAACAGAAACCCCAATTTTTTTAAGTTCTTAATTTTCAAAAACAAATAGTGACAAAAAATGACAACTTCAAAAAAGTCGCCATACCCCTTACTAAATACCTCAGACTGTCTACTTTCCACCAGAAATGGGTCATTTGGGGGAGATTTGTACTGTTTTTTGACATTTAATGGCCTCAAGAAATGAGATCGTACATCAGGACTGATCAATTTTCTGATATATCCCACAGTTTGTAGACTCTATAACTTTCACACAGACTGAATAATATACACTGATTTGGGTTATCTTTACCAAAAAAATGTAGCAGAAGACATTTTGGCCTAAATTTATGAGGAAAGATTATCTATTTGCAAATGTTTGTAACAGAAACGTGTTTGTTTGTTTTTTTTTTGTTTGGTTTTTTTTTTCAAAATGTTTGTTTTTTTTTTATTTAGCAAATAAATAAAAACCCCAGCGGTGATTAAATACCCCCAAAAGAAAACTTTATCTGTCTCAAAAAAGTATATAAATTTCATTTGGGTGCAGTGTTGCATGACTGAGTAATTGTCATTCAAAGTGTGACAGCGCTGAAATCTGAATATTGGCCTGGACTGGAAGAGAGTTAATTTCCTTTTTTTAATTTCTAGACTGAAATACATTTTTAATTGAAACTCATTTGTCTCGGCAGATATCCTGTCTCCGCTGTTTGGGACGTTGGTGTCCTCCGTACAGGTATGACGCACCTGTACATTGTTACACAGATAGGGATACAGCACAACATACAGGTGTAAAACACGTAGTGCAGCGCTAAAATGATCTAAAACTCTAAATACAAGCAAAGACAAAAATAACAAATGTAAGTTGCGCATCTGGTGAGTGTGCAATTTTACCATTTTCCTGCACGTCACTGGATTATATGCTTCACTGGGATTATCAGAGTCACCTATCCTGAATAATTTCCTGCACCTATACTGAACATTTATTAATTTAGTCTTTTTAGTGCATGTTCTGATTGGGCATTGAATATATATTAAGTGTTTTTACTTTGTTTTTTTTTTTGTTTTTTTTAAACAAAGCTTTATTTGAGTTTTTCAATTTACAAACACTCAGCGGATGAAACACTCCAAGGATGCATCATGGCAACAAAGTAACTTATGTAACAGAACTGATAGATTGACCAATATGAGCAATACAATATTTTGCATAGAAAACTGATCAGAAAGATTCACGAAATGTCAGCAGTTAGAACCTCTGAACAGAAACTCTGAAGGCGGATGAGACAAAAGAGGGGAGGCATTGTGAGTCAGTAGAGTGTGTAGAGGATGTGTAATGGTGAGCTATGATATATATCCAAAGAT
>NW_028320965.1:42500-52604 GCF_062004578.1 Staurois parvus
ACTTTCCTACAGCAATCCACTTGGCAATAGTCTGATAGATTGGGGTGGAGAGTTCCAGAGGATGGGGGAGGCTCTGGAGAAGTCCTGGAGCTGAGCACTATAACCTGCAATAGGCAGCAGATAGGAGGTGTTTACACGCCGTGTTCACGATGCTTTGCGCCCGCGGCAAAGTTCAACCAGCATGTAGCGATCGGCAGGTTATAAGCCCGCAGAATTCTACACACTCCAGCAATTGGGGAAGCTCCACAAATTTCCCCACCACCAGGTGCAGTGCGCGTGTTTGCGAAACATTTGACATGAATAATGGGGTCCTCACTGCCTGTCGGTATCCTCTGAAGTGCGATCTGTATGCGGATCATGCTTCAGAGTAAAGGCAGACTTGGACGCAGGTCTGAATCTACCCTCAGAGCTCATGGAGAATCGTGACAACTGTGTACTTCTTGTATGATGGATACAAATCCACCCTGCTGGTATCTTCCTATTTCCAGGAATAAACCACTACTGATCGTCCACGGGGAGAAACAGGAATCCAAAGCGCGTCTACATGAAGCTGCCCACCCGTATGAACACATCCGCCTGTGTCAGGTGTGTAGGACATCAATTTCCTCCATAATTATAGTTTTGATGATTAGTAATATGATTGTTTTACATTTTACAACACTTTGTTTTTCTCCATCTGACCTCCGGCCTTCCCTTCAGTCTGGCACAGTTGTACCGGCCCCTCTCTTGGACTGGATTTCACTGCACACCGTGAGCTTCTCACAGTGTGCTGGCCCCTCCCACCACCCATAATCTTCTTGCATTGCAAAGAGAAGCACAGTGACCCAGTTATGATGTCAATGACAGAATAAGCACTGTTTTGATGGGCCCATTCACGTGTTTAACTAATTGCCGACCATAGATAGCCGAATGACGGCTGCACTGCGGCCGGCCAGTTCTGGGTGGACGTCATATGACGTCCTCCCAGAACGCGCTCTCCTGCGTGCCCCCCGGGGGCGCGCACCCGGCGATCTCCGTGATCGCTGTGTCCTACGGACACAGCTGATCACGTGATGTGGTAAAAGGCCAATCACAGCGGCTTTTTACCATGTGATCAGCGGTGTCCAATGACACGCTGATCACCGGGAAATGCAAATGCCGGTTCTCGGCTGCACTTTCCTCACGCTGTCAGATAGTGAGAAAAGTACTGCCGAAAACCGGCAGTTGTCAGAGCGGGGATCGGCACCGATCATCTGGGTCACTGATCACCAGTGCCCTGATGATCGGTGCCCACCTGTGCCACATACAAGTTCCGCCCACCTGTGCCCAGCAGTGCTACCCACCTGTGCCCAACAATGCGCCCACCTGTGCCACCCAGCAGTGTCACCACCTGTGCCCAGAAGTGCCACCTACCTGTGCCCAGCAATGCGCCCACCTGTGCCACCCAGCAGTGTCCTCACCTGTGCCTAGAAGTGCCAACTACCTGTGCCCAGTAGCGCCACCCACCTATGCCCACCAGTGCCACCCACCAGTGCCCATCAGTGCAGCCCAGCAGTGCTGCCAGTCAGTGCCCAGCGGTTGTGCCAGTCAGTGCCCAGCGGTTGTGCCAGTCAGTGCCCAGCGGTTGTGCCAGTCAGTGCCCAGCAGTGCCGCCAGTCAGTGCCCAGCAGTGCTGTCTATCAGTACCCATTATCAGTGTCGCCTATCAGTGCCGCATATCAGTGCCACCTATCCGTGACACCTCATTAGTGCTGCCTATCCGTGCCGCCTATCAGTGCTGCCTCATCAACGCACATCAGTGAAGGAGAAAAATTACCTGTTTGAAAAATTTTATAATAGAAACAAAAAAATTTTTTTTTTTTTTTAATTTTTTGCACTTTTTTTGCTTATAGTGCAAAAAGTAAAGTGCCCAGCGGGGATTAAATACCACCAAAAGAAAGCTCTATTTGTGAGAAAAAAATGATAAAAATTTCATATGGGTACAATCTTGCATGACCGCGCAATTGTCAATCAAAATGCAACAGCGCTGAAAGCTGAAAATTGGCCTGGTAAAGGGGGTATAAGTGCCCGGTAGGCGAGGGGTTAAAGGCTAACTCAATCTTTATTTAATTTATTTTTTTCCCACGTGTGTTTCACTTTTCACTTGTGTTTTTTTTTTTCTCACAGATGGAGGGTGTGGGTCCTCGGGCCTACCCTGAAGTCTAGGGGGAGGATGTGTGGCCTTTTGGTTCCTTCCTCCCCTGACCCTAGGGGGTCTCTCTTCGGGAGAGCCCCCTTACCAAGTACTTGATGGCTGGCTTTGGCTAGGCAAAAGGAAAGGGGTCCGCCAGGCCTTTTGGCTAGGCGGACCATGTGGAAACCTCAGTCCCTGTTGGTGTTTTGCACTAGCACGTTTTTTGTTCAATTACGGGTTTTTGTTTTTCGCACTTCCGCGGACAAAAAAAAAAGGCTAACTCAAACTTTTGCACAATGTTACACCCGTATTTAGGGTGTACCATGGTGCAAATGCCCCCGTCCCCCAAACCTTCCCGTCAAACCCCTTTTTTTTTTTTTTTTCTTTTTTTTTTCCCCCCAGCAGCCGCTGTCAATTTGAAATCGGTATGGCTGTGCCAGCCAGGAATCTGTCTGAATGAACTACAAGTCCTGTCCTGTCTGTCACTGTGGTAGACTGGTAGTCTTTAGCCTAGGTTCACGCTTGTGCGCATACCGCATGTGATTCGCACAGGAACCACACCGCATTCACATTCCAATCACATGCGAATTCTGGTTTCCTCCCAAACTCCAAAGACATGCTGGTAAGTTAATTGGCTCCTGTCTAAATTGTCCCTAGTATGTGTATGTATGAATGTGAGTTAGGGACCTTAGATTGTACGCTCCTTGAGGGTTAGGGACCTTAGATTGTACGCCCCTTGAGGGTGAGGGACTTTAGATTGTACACCCCTTGAGGGTTAAGGACCTTAGATTGTACGCCCCTTGAGGGTTAGGGACCTTAGATTGTACGCCCCTTGAGGGTTAGGGACCTTAGATTGTACGCCCCTTGAGGGTTAGGGACCTTAGATTGTACGCCCCTTGAGGGTTAGGGACCTTAGATTGTACGCCCCTTGAGGGTTAGGGACCTTAGATTGTACACCCCTTGAGGGTTAGGGACCTTAGATTGTACACCCCTTGAGGGTTAGGGACCTTAGATTGTACACCCCTTGAGGGTTAGGGACCTTAGATTGTACACCCCTTGAGGGTTAGGGACCTTAGATTGTCCCCCCCTTGAGGGTTAGGGACCTTAGATTGTACGCCCCTTGAGGGTTAGGGACCTTAGATTGTACGCCCCTTGAGGGTTAGGGACCTTAGATTGTACGCCCCTTGAGGGTTAGGGACTGATGTGAATGTACAATATATATGTAAAGTGCTGCGTACATTGATGGTGCTATATAAGTACCTGAGATAAATATATTCATTGACAGATCTCTGTGAATGAATGAAGTGGCTGTGTCAGCGATGCCCCGCACAGCTGCACTGATTTTAAAGCTGAATGCCTGGCATACCATGAGTTAAGTCTAATGAGGTGCCTGCCGCCTTGTAGACTTACCTCTATTGTTCACATCTGACAGGTTTATTTTGCTCCAGGAATATAATTTCCAGAGCTCCAACGCTGCTCATTGTGGCTCTCAGTTCCTTAAGGAGCAGAGTTACCGAAACTGCTATGCCTGCCCTTCCCCTCCTTCGGCCCATTCACAGAAGCCTTTGTATTATGTGAATACAAAGGCTTCCGTGAATGGGCAGCAGAGAGTAGAAGTGGGCATAGCTGCTCTGTGTGCTTCTCTCCTCTCTCATAGCCTCAAGTGTCCAGTGTATCCTCCAGGAGTGCAATAAACCTGTCACATATAAGTAACAGAGATAAGTCCTGAAGGCGACATGCACCTAATTGGAGTTAACTCATAGTGTGTCTGCACTTTTTGCAAAGCTGCTGAATTCTTGGAATTTAGCTTTAACCGCCTCCCACCCGCCATATAAGGAAATGATGGGCGGGCGGTGGTTCTCTCATTCTGGGAGGACGTCATATGATGTCCTTTCACTCTAGCTGTGCATGCGCGCCCCTGGGGACTCACAGCGATCGGTGGTGCGCTTTGTCTCTGGGACACAGCAGATACCCGATCGCAGTAAAGAGTCGGTGACATACTGTAGGCTCTATCATGTGGTCCAATCACAGCTGATCGCATCTAAATAGGAAATGCTGGTTATCGGCAGTCCGCTCCTCATGCTGACATGAGGAGAGCCGATAAGTGGCATTCCACTGAGGGGACATGTGCACTGATCATCAGGGCACTGATCAGTGTAGCCCCATCAGTGCCACCTGTCAGTATCCATAATTGCCCCCTGTCACTGCACATTGATGCCACATACCAGTGCACATCAATGCCACATACTGTATCAGTGCCATATCAATGCTGCCTTTCAGTGCCCATCAGTGATGCCTGTCAATGCCACATACCAGTGCCCATCAGTGCACATCAATGCCACATACCAGTGCCCATCAGTGCACATCAATGCCACATACCAGTGCCCATCAGTGCACATCAATGCCACATAGTGCCCATCAGAGCTGCCTTTCATTGCTGCTTTTCAGTGCCCATCAGTGATGCCTGTCAATGCCCATCAATGCCATATACCAGTGCCCATCAGCGCACATCAATGCCACATACCAGTGCACATCAATGCCACATAGTGCCCATCAGTGCTGCCTTTTATTGCTGCCTTTCAGTGCCCAGCAGTGTTGTCTGTCAATGCCCACCAGTGATGCTTGTCAATGCCCATCAGTGCCGCCTATCAGTGCCCATCACTGCAGCCTCATTAGCACACATCAATGAAGGAGAAAAATTACTTATTTACAAAATTGTATAACAGAAACTAAGAAAAAACTTTTTTCAAACTTTTCTGTCTTTTTTAGTTTGTTTAGCAAATAAAAAAAACTCGGTGGTGATTAAATTACCACCGAAAGAAAACTATCGGTCTCAAAAAATGATAAAAATTATGTTTGGGTACAGTGTTGCATGACCGTACAATTTTCATTGAAAGTGTGACAGCTCTGAAAGCTAGACATTGGCCTGAGCAGGAAGGGGGTAAAAGTTGCCCGGTAGGCAAGTGGCTAAATGTGACATTGTTGGTTGAGGGTGTTTGGACCTTTGAAACATGTTGCATATTATACCTTAACCCCTCGCCTACCAGGCACTTCTACCCCCTTCCTTACCAGGCCAATTTTCAGCTTTCAGCGCTGGCGCACTTTGATTGACAATTGCGCGGTCATGCAACATTGTACCCATATGAAATTTTGATCATTTTTTTCTCACAAATAGAGCTTTCTTTTGGTGGTATTTAATCGCCACTGGGCGCTTTACTTTTTGTGCTATAAATAAAAAAAGTGCAAAAAATTAAAAAAAAAAAAAAGTTTCTTTGTTTCTATTATAAAATTTTTCAAACAGGTAATTTTTCTCCTTCACTGATGTGCGTTGATGAGGCAGCACTGATGGGCACTGATAGGCGGCACTGATGGGCCCTGATAGGCAGCACTAAAGGGCACTGATAGACAGCACTAATGAGGTGTCACGGATAGGCGGCACTAATATGCAGCACTGATTGGCGGCACTGATGATGGGTACTGATAGACGGCACTGACTGGCATCACTGCTGGGCACTGACTGGCACAACCTCTAGGCACTGACTGGTGGCACTGACTGACAGCACTGCTGGGCAGCACTGGTGGGTGGGCACAGGTGGGCAACACTTCTGGGCACAGGTAGGTGGCACTTCTGGGAACAGGTGTGTGACACTGCAGAGTGGCACAGGTGGGGGCACTGCTGGGCACAGGTGGGCACAGGTGGGTGATCTGCTGGGCACAGGTGGGCGGAGCTAGAGGGCGCACTACTGTGCACAGGTGGGCGGAACTTGCGGGTGGCACTGCTGGGCTCCGATCATCAGGGCACTGATCATCAGTGTCCTGATGATCGGTGCCGATCCTCGCTCTGACAACTGCCGGTTCTCGGCAGTACTTTCCTCACGATCTGACAGCGTGAGGAAAGTGCAGCCGAGAACCGGCACTTGCATTTCCCTGTGATCAGCGTGTCATTGGACATGGCTGATCATGTGGTAAAAGGCCACTGTGATTGGCCTTTTACCACATCACGTGATCAGCTGTGTCCGTAGGACACAGCGATCACGGAGATCGCTGGGTGCGCGCCCCCCCCCATATGACGTCCACCCAGAACTGGCCAGCCGCAGTGCAGCCGTCATTCGGCTATCTGCGGTAGGCAACTAGTTAAATATCAGTGTAACATGTTGCTCTCGGTGAACCTGCCCTTAAAATAGCAGCACGTAGTTTTATAATGAGGATCGGGGCATAGAACCAGTTACCAATGTCACCTTCTCTCCTCGTGATGGGCCTTTATCAATCTGTACAGACCTGTGTTTAACCTGAAAGGTCCACCGGAGTCATGCTTTCAGATGTAAATCCTATAAGGAGGTCTATAATGTTCTGTTCAGTGTAAGCTGTGTGGGAGCATTTTGTGCATTCAGTGAAAAATGGGAAATCAGAGGGAAATCACATGCATACTTTAATCCCCTTTACATTTAAAAAAAACGATATATAGAAAGACGCTGGGGGGAGGGGGGGGGGTATTCACGGTATGCAAGTGCTCAATTCTAACACATGAATAAAAGCATTTGTTTTTCATATTTTTACATAAAAGGGAAGTTTTTTTAACATTCGCAGATTCTTTTTGTTGAAACCTTGAAAGAGCCCTTTGCAACATTGTCATACCGCAGCGTTTCTCATCCTAGGTGCGAGGTGCCCTGGCGTGCTGTCTCGGCTCATCAGGGGTGTCGTGCTGCGCCTGGTGTTTTCACACAGCGTCAGACGCTTCCACGGATCAGGTGGGCCGGCCGTCAGCACCAAGCGCCATTTGCAACATTGTCAGACAGCAGCGTTTCTTAAACTGTGAAAGTGATAAAGGTGTATGACCAACAAACTGCGCTGAATGTATAAATAAGTGATACTTATTACTATTGAATAATGTCTGTGTATAACCACTATGCTGCCACTTAAAAAACAAAACAAAAACAAAAAAAACACTTCAGGAAGTATTCAGGTGGCGCATATATCAATTTCAGTGCAAAAACTCTGTTAAAGAAAAAAAAAATGAAATAGATAGATAGATAGATAGATAATATATAGATAATAGATAGATAGATAGATAGATAGATAGATAATATATAGATAATAGATAGATAATAGATAGATAAATAGATAGATATATAGATAATAGATAGATAATAGATAGATAATAGATAGATAATAGATAATAGATAGATAGATAGATAATAGATAGATAGATAGATAGATAGATAATAGATAGATAATAGATAGATAGATAATAGATAGATAGATAGATAGATAGATAATAGATGGATAGATAATAGATAGATAATAGATAGATAATAGATAGATAATAGATAGATAATAGATAGATAATAGATAGATAATAGATAGATAATAGATAGATAATAGATAGATAGATAGATAATATATAGATAGATAGATAATAGATAGATAGATAATAGATAGATAATAGATAGATAGATAGATAGATAATAGATAGATATATGATAGATAATAGATAGATAGATGATAGATAATAGATAGATAGATAATAGATAATAGATAGATAGATAGATAATAGATAGATAGATAGATAGATAGATAATAGATAGATAGATAATAGATAGATAGATAGATAGATAATAGATAGATAGATAGATAGATAATAGATAGATAGATAGATAATAGATAGATAGATAGATAATAGATAGATAGATAGATAGATAGATAATAGATAGATAGATAGATAGATAGATAATAGATAGATAATAGATAGATAATAGATAGATAGATAATAGATAGATAGATAATAGATAGATAGATAATAGATAGATAGATAATAGATAGATAGATAATAGATAGATAGATAGATAATAGATAGATAGATAGATAATAGATAGATAGATAGATAATAGATAGATAGATAATAGATAGATAATAGATAGATAGATAATAGATAGATAGATAATAGATAGATAGATAGATAATAGATAGATAGATAATAGATAGATAATAGATAGATAGATAATAGATAGATAGATAATAGATGATAGATAGATAATAGATAGATAATAGATTGATAGATAGATAGATAGATAGATAGATGATAGATAGATGATAGATAGATGATAGATAGATGATAGATAGATGATAGATAGATGATAGATAGATGATAGATAGATGATAGATAGATGATAGATAGATGATAGATAGAAGATAGAAGATAGATGATAGATAGATGATAGATAGATGATAGATAGATGATAGATAGATGATAGATAGATAGATAGATAGATAGATGATAGATGGATGGATAGATAGATAATAGATAGATAGATAATAGATAGATAGATGATAGATAGATAGATGATAGATAGATAGATGATAGATAGAGAGAGAGAGAGAGAGATTGATTTAGTCCCCACCAATTGTGCAAGTTCTCCCACTTACAAAGATGAGACAGGCCTGTAATTGGCATCATAGGTAGACCTCAACTATGAGAGACAAAATGAGAAAACAAATCCAGACAATCTCATTGGCTGATCTGGAAAGAATTTATTTGCAAATTATGGTGGAAAATAAGTATTTGGTCACCTACAAACAAGCAAGATTTCTGGCTCTCACAGACCTGTACCTTCTTCTTTAAGAGGCTCCTGTCAGGGCAGGAACGCTGGAATGGGCAGGCAGGCCTATGGTACGGTCACGCTGCGACTGACGACAGCCACTACCCACAGACCAGAGTCCCTCAGGGCGCGGAGTCTAAGCCCCAGGCTACCCTTCACCAGGGCCCCTGATGGTGGGGATGGACTTGACGCAGCCTGAGACCAGGTCGCGGCCCCCGAGTGACCCCAGCTGCGATAATGACTGCCTCCAATGGCGTACAGCTGGTGGGAGCTAGATGGGAACATGAGTAGAGTAGTCAGACAAGCCGGGTCAATAACAACGGAGCAGACAGTACTAGACGGTAGGCAAAGAATACTCAGGTCACGGGCCGGGTTCAGCAATGGGAGGTCAGATAAAGGGTTAACGCAGAGAGTAGTCTTGTCCAAGCCGAGTCGGTTACCAGGAGAGCAATGGGAACAACACAAGAGCTTGCAACAGGGCAACATACAGGACACAAGTGCAGAGCACACTTGCAGACAGCAGGTTTAAATGTGCTCAACCACACCCTTCTGAGGAGGAGCCGCAGAAGACTGAAGGCATAAAGGTTCCCACCATGCTTTGCAGAAAACCAAGATGGATGCCAGCTCATGGAGATGCACAAGCTCTGAAGAAAGGTAGGACCTTGACAGTACCTCCTCCTCAAGGGCCCCTCCCCGGCTCAACAAAAGGTTTCTGAGGAAATCGGGCATGAAAAGCGCGGAGGAGGGCAGGAGCATGAACATCCGCGGAAGGAACCCAGGAACGTTCCTCGGGACCATAACCACGCCAATGGACCAGAAACTGTACCCGACCGCGGACCAACCGAGAATCCAAGATGCGGCTCACCTCATACTCTTCATGGCCGTCGACCCTGATAGGACGAGGCCGAGGTGGAGAGGCAGTAAAGCGATTACAGATCAGAGGTTTCAACAGGGATACATGGAAGACATTGGAGATGTGCATCCCAGGAGGAAGAGCAAGGGCATAGGCAACCGGGTTCACCCTGCGAAGAATGCGGAAAGGACCAACAAAACGGGGGGCCAGCTTTGGTGTGGGCACCCGAAGCTTGAGGTTGCGAGTGGACAACCACACCCGATCTCCGACCTGGTATGAGGGAGCGGGCAACCGTCTACGATCAGCCTGGAGCTTCTGGCGCTGTGCTGAGTCCTTCAAGGACCTCTGAATCTGCCCCCATGAGGAGCGCAGAGCAGCCAGGTGGTTATCCACAGCCGGAATGTCCTGTGGAGAGAACAACTCAGGCAATACAGCGGGTTGGAACCCATAGTTGGCCATGAAGGGGGACATCCCAGAGGAGGAGTTGACAGCCGAGTTCCTCG
>NW_028320966.1:0-92004 GCF_062004578.1 Staurois parvus
GGGAGGAGGTGTGGTCACCATACAAGAGGAGGTGTGGTCACCATACAGGAGGAGGTGTGGTCACCATACGGGAGGAGGTGTGGTCACCATACGGGAGGAGGTGTGGTCACCATACGGGAGGAGGTGTGGTCACCATACGGGAGGAGGTGTGGTCACAATACAGGAGGAGGTGTGGTCACTATACAAGAGGAGGTGTGGTCACCATACGGGTGGAGGTGTGGTCACCATACGGGAGGAGGTGTGGTCACCATACGGGAGGAGGTGTGGTCACCATACGGGAGGAGGTGTGGTCACCATACGGGAGGAGGTGTGGTCACCATACGGGAGGAGGTGTGGTCACCATACAGGAGGGAGGAGTTTAGTGGAGGATTTGGGAGACATTTACGCTGATCATGGCCCATGGAGGAGAGTCGGGTCCTGAACCCCTATGATTGGTCGGGAGCCTCTGCCAGGATTCTGTACCCAGGAAGTGCCCAGAACAGTGGTGCCTCTCGGGAATGTTGTGTTGGACGGATCCTACAGACGCACCTTCACCAGTTGGGGATATGGACCTCTCCTTGGCCATACTTCTTATCTTGCCCCGGCCGGTCCCTGAGAGCTCGGTGATGCAGCATTTGCCCCGCCCACTACCAGCTTTATACGATTAACGTTTTATATTATTTCTGCCGAAGATGTGCCGCTTGGTGACCTGGACCTGAGCTGGATCTGGGGTGGACCTTAGCTGGATCTGGGGTGGACCTGAGCTGGATCTGGGGTGGACCTGAGCTGGATCTGGGGTGGACCTTAGCTGGATCTGGGGTGGACCTGAGCTGGATCTGGGGTGGACCTGAGCTGGATCTGGGGTGGACCTGAGCTGGATCTGGGGTGGACCTGAGCTGGATCTGGGGTGGACCTGAGCTGGATCTGGGGTGGACCTGAGCTGGATCTGGGGTGGGTCTGAGCTGGATCTGGGGTGGGTCTGAGCTGCATCTGACCTGGATCTGGGGTGGGTCTGAGCTGGATCTGAGGTGGGTCTGAGCTGGATCTGAGGTGGGTCTGAGCTGGATCTGAGGTGGGTCTGAGCTGGATCTGAGGTGGGTCTGAGCTGGATCTGGACTGGATCTGGGGTGGGTCTGAGCTGGATCTGGGGTGGGTCTGAGCTGGATCTGGGGTGGGTCTGAGCTGGATCTGGGGTGGACCTGAGCTGGATCTGGGGTGGACCTGAGCTGGATCTGGGGTGGACCTGAGCTGGATCTGCGGTGGACCTGAGCTGGATCTGGGGTGGACCTGAGCTGGATCTGGGGTGGACCTGAGCTGGATCTGGGGTGGGTCTGAGCTGGATCTGGGGTAGATCTGGGGTGGGTCTGAGCTGCATCTGACCTGGATCTGGGGTGGGTCTGAGCTGGATCTGGGGTGGGTCTGAGCTGGATCTGAGGTGGGTCTGAGGTGGGTCTGAGCTGGATCTGAGGTGGGTCTGAGCTGGATCTGAGGTGGGTCTGAGCTGGATCTGAGGTGGGTCTGAGCTGGATCTGAGCTGGATCTGGGGTGGGTCTGAGCTGGATCTGGGGTGGGTCTGAGCTGGATCTGGGGTGGGTCTGAGCTGGATCTGGGGTGGGTCTGAGCTGGATCTGAGGTGGGTCTGAGCTGGATCTGGGGTGGGTCTGAGCTGGATTTGGGGAGGGTCTGAGCTGGATTTGGGGTGGGTCTGAGCTGGATCTGGGGTGGGTCTGAGCTGGATCTGGACTGGATCTGAGGTGGGTCTGGGCTGGATCTGAGGTGGGTCTGAGCTGCATCTGACCTGGATCTGAGGTGGGTCTGAGCTGGATCTGAGGTGGGTCTGAGCTGGATCTGGGATGGGTCTGAGCTGGATCTGAGGTGGGTCTGAGCTGGATCTGGGATGGATCTGAGGTGGGTCTGAGCTGGGTCTGAGCTGGATGTGGGGTGGGTCTGAGCTGGATGTGGGGTGGGTCTGAGCTGGATGTGGGGTGGATCTGAGCTGTATCTGGGGTGGATCCGAGCTGGATCTGGGGTTGGTCCGAGCTGGATCTGGGGTGGGTCTGAGCTGGATCTGAGGTGAGTCTGAGCTGGATCTGAGGTGGGTCTGAGCTGGATCTGGGCTGGATCTGAGGTGGGTCTGACCTGGATCTGGGGTGGGTCTGACCTGGATCTGGGGTGGGTCTGATCTGGATCTGGGGTGGGTCTGAGCTGGATCTGAGGTAGATCTGGGGTGGGTCTGAGCTGCATCTGAGGTGGAACTGATCTGGGGTGGGTCTGAGCTGGATCTGGGGTGGGTGTGAGCTGGATCTGGGGTGGGTCTGAGCTGCATCTGACCTGGATCTGGGGTGGATCTGAACTGGATCTGGGGTGGGTGTGAGCTAGATCTGGGGTGGGTCTGAGCTGGATCTGGGGTGGGTCTGAGCTGGATCTGGGGTGGATCTGAGCTGGATCTGGGGTGGATCTGAGCTGGATCTTGGGTGGGTCTGAGCTGGATCTTGGGTGGGTCTGAGCTGGATCTTGGGTGGGTCTGAGCTGGATCTGGGGTGGGTCTGAGCTGGATCTGAGGTGAGTCTGAGCTGGATCTGAGGTGGGTCTGAGCTGGATCTGAGGTGGGTCTGAGCTGGATCTGAGGTGGGTCTGAGCTGGATCTGAGGTGGGTCTGAGGTGGGTCTGAGCTGGATCTGAGGTGGGTCTGAGCTGGGTCTGAGCTGGATCTGAGGTGGGTCTGAGCTGGATCTGAGGTGGGTCTGAGCTGGATCTGAGGTGGGTCTGAGCTGGATCTGAGGTGGGTCTGAGCTGGATCTGGGGTGGGTCTGAGCTGGATCTGGGGTGGGTCTGAGCTGGATCTGGGGTGGGTCTGAGCTGGATCTGGGGTGGGTCTGAGCTGGATCTGGGGTGGGTCTGAGCTGGATCTGGGGTGGGTCTGAGCTGGATCTGGGGTGGGTCTGAGCTGGATCTGGGGTGGGTCTGAGCTGGATCTGGGGTGGGTCTGAGCTGGATCTGGGGTGGGTCTGAGCTGGATCTGGGGTGGGTCTGAGCTGGATCTGAGGTGGGTCTGAGCTGGATCTGGGGTGGGTCTGAGCTGGATCTGGGGTGGGTCTGAGGTGGGTCTGTGCTGGATCTGGGGTGGGTCTGAGCTGGATCTTGGGTGGGTCTGAGCTGGATCTGGGCTGGATCTGAGGTGGGTCTGAGGTGGGTCTGACCTGGATCTGGGGTGGGTCTGATCTGGATCTGGGGTGGGTCTGATCTGGATCTGGGGTGGGTCTGAGCTGGATATGGGCTGGATCTGAGGTAGATCTGGGGTGGGTCTGAGCTGCATCTGAGGTGGATCTGGGGTGGAACTGATCTGGGGTGGGTCTGAGCTGGATCTGGGGTGGGTCTGAGCTGGATCTGGGGTGGGTGTGAGCTGGATCTGGGGTGGGTCTGAGCTGCATCTGACCTGGATCTGGGGTGGATCTGAACTGGATCTGGGGTGGGTGTGAGCTAGATCTGGGGTGGGTCTGAGCTGCATCTGACCTGGATCTGGGGTGGATCTGAACTGGATCTGGGGTGGGTCTGAGCTGGATCTGGGGTGGATCTGAGCTGGATCTGGGGTGGGTCTGAGCTGGATCTTGGGTGGGTCTGAGCTGGATCTGGGGTGGGTCTGAGCTGGATCTGAGGTGAGTCTGAGCTGGGTCTGAGGTGGGTCTGAGCTGGATCTGAGGTGGGTCTGAGCTGGATCTGGGGTGGATCTGAGCTGGATCTGGGGTGGATCTGAGCTGGATCTTGGGTGGGTCTGAGCTGGATCTGGGGTGGGTCTGATCTGGATCTGAGGTGGGTCCGAGCTGGATCTGAGGTGGGTCTGAGCTGGATCTGGGGTGGATCTGAGCTGGATCTGGGGTGGATCTGAGCTGGATCTTGGGTGGGTCTGACCTGGATCTGGGGTGGGTCTGATCTGGATCTGGGGTGGGTCTGAGCTGGATATGGGCTGGATCTGAGGTAGATCTGGGGTGGGTCTGAGCTGCATCTGAGGTGGAACTGATCTGGGGTGGGTCTGAGCTGGATCTGGGGTGGGTGTGAGCTGGATCTGGGGTGGGTCTGAGCTGCATCTGACCTGGATCTGGGGTGGATCTGAACTGGATCTGGGGTGGGTGTGAGCTAGATCTGGGGTGGGTCTGAGCTGGATCTGGGGTGGGTCTGAGCTGGATCTGGGGTGGATCTGAGCTGGATCTGGGGTGGATCTGAGCTGGATCTTGGGTGGGTCTGAGCTGGATCTTGGGTGGGTCTGAGCTGGATCTGGGGTGGGTCTGAGCTGGATCTGAGGTGAGTCTGAGCTGGATCTGAGGTGGGTCTGAGCTGGATCTGAGGTGGGTCTGAGGTGGGTCTGAGGTGGGTCTGAGCTGGATCTGAGGTGGGTCTGAGGTGGGTCTGAGCTGGATCTGAGGTGGGTCTGAGCTGGGTCTGAGCTGGATCTGAGGTGGGTCTGAGCTGGATCTGAGGTGGGTCTGAGCTGGATCTGAGGTGGGTCTGAGCTGGATCTGAGGTGGGTCTGAGCTGGATCTGGGGTGGGTCTGAGCTGGATCTGGGGTGGGTCTGAGCTGGATCTGGGGTGGGTCTGAGCTGGATCTGGGGTGGGTCTGAGCTGGATCTGGGGTGGGTCTGAGCTGGATCTGGGGTGGGTCTGAGCTGGATCTGAGGTGGGTCTGAGCTGGATCTGGGGTGGGTCTGAGCTGGATCTGAGGTGGGTCTGTGCTGGATCTGGGGTGGGTCTGAGCTGGATCTTGGGTGGGTCTGAGCTGGATCTGAGGTGGGTCTGAGGTGGGTCTGACCTGGATCTGGGGTGGGTCTGATCTGGATCTGGGGTGGGTCTGATCTGGATCTGGGGTGGGTCTGAGCTGGATATGGGCTGGATCTGAGGTAGATCTGGGGTGGGTCTGAGCTGCATCTGAGGTGGATCTGGGGTGGAACTGATCTGGGGTGGGTCTGAGCTGGATCTGGGGTGGGTCTGAGCTGGATCTGGGGTGGGTGTGAGCTGGATCTGGGGTGGGTCTGAGCTGCATCTGACCTGGATCTGGGGTGGATCTGAACTGGATCTGGGGTGGGTGTGAGCTAGATCTGGGGTGGGTCTGAGCTGCATCTGACCTGGATCTGGGGTGGATCTGAACTGGATCTGGGGTGGGTCTGAGCTGGATCTGGGGTGGATCTGAGCTGGATCTGGGGTGGATCTGAGCTGGATCTTGGGTGGGTCTGAGCTGGATCTGGGGTGGGTCTGAGCTGGATCTGAGGTGAGTCTGAGCTGGATCTGAGGTGGGTCTGAGCTGGATCTGAGGTGGGTCTGAGCTGGATCTGAGGTGGGTCTGAGCTGGATCTGAGGTGGGTCTGAGCTGGATCTGGGGTGGGTCTGAGCTGGATCTGGGGTGGGTCTGAGCTGGATCTGGGGTGGGTCTGAGCTGGATCAGGGGTGGGTCTGAGCTGGATCAGGGGTGGGTCTGAGCTGGATCAGGGGTGGGTCTGAGCTGGATCTGGGGTGGGTCTGAGCTGGATCTGGGGTGGGTCTGAGCTGGATCTGGGGTGGGTCTGAGCTGGATCTGGGGTGGGTCTGAGCTGGATCTGGGGTGGGTCTGAGCTGGATCTGGGGTGGGTCTGAGCTGGATCTGGGGTGGGTCTGAGCTGGATCAGGGGTGGGTCTGAGCTGGATCTGAGGTGGGTCTGAGCTGGATCTGGGGTGGGTCTGAGCTGGATCTGGGGTGGGTCTGAGCTGGATCTGGGGTGGGTCTGAGCTGGATCTGGGGTGGGTCTGAGCTGGATCTGGGGTGGGTCTGAGCTGGATCTGGGGTGGGTCTGAGCTGGATCTGGGGTGGGTCTGAGCTGGATCTGGGGTGGGTCTGAGCTGGATCTGGGGTGGGTCTGAGCTGGATCTGGGGTGGGTCTGAGCTGGATCTGAGGTGGGTCTGTGCTGGATCTGGGGTGGGTCTGAGCTGGATCTTGGGTGGGTCTGAGCTGGATCTGAGGTGGATCTGGGCTGGATCTGAGGTGGGTCTGACCTGGATCTGGGGTGGGTCTGATCTGGATCTGGGGTGGGTCTGATCTGGATCTGGGGTGGGTCTGAGCTGGATATGGGCTGGATCTGAGGTGGATCTGGGGTGGGTCTGAGCTGCATCTGACCTGGATCTGGGGTGGATCTGAACTGGATCTGGGGTGGGTGTGAGCTAGATCTGGGGTGGGTCTGAGCTGGATCTGGGGTGGGTCTGAGCTGGATCTGGGGTGGATCTGAGCTGGATCTGGGGTGGATCTGAGCTGGATCTTGGGTGGGTCTGAGCTGGATCTTGGGTGGGTCTGAGCTGGATCTTGGGTGGGTCTGAGCTGGATCTGGGGTGGGTCTGAGCTGGATCTGAGGTGAGTCTGAGCTGGATCTGAGGTGGGTCTGAGCTGGATCTGAGGTGGGTCTGAGCTGGATCTGAGGTGGGTCTGAGCTGGATCTGAGGTGGGTCTGAGGTGGGTCTGAGGTGGGTCTGAGCTGGATCTGAGGTGGGTCTGAGCTGGGTCTGAGCTGGATCTGAGGTGGGTCTGAGCTGGATCTGAGGTGGGTCTGAGCTGGATCTGAGGTGGGTCTGAGCTGGATCTGGGGTGGGTCTGAGCTGGATCTGGGGTGGGTCTGAGCTGGATCTGGGGTGGGTCTGAGCTGGATCTGGGGTGGGTCTGAGCTGGATCTGGGGTGGGTCTGAGCTGGATCTGGGGTGGGTCTGAGCTGGATCTGGGGTGGGTCTGAGCTGGATCTGGGGTGGGTCTGAGCTGGATCTGGGGTGGGTCTGAGCTGGATCTGGGGTGGGTCTGAGCTGGATCTGGGGTGGGTCTGAGCTGGATCTGGGGTGGGTCTGAGCTGGATCTGGGGTGGGTCTGAGCTGGATCTGGGGTGGGTCTGAGCTGGATCTGGGGTGGGTCTGAGCTGGATCTGGGGTGGGTCTGAGCTGGATCTGAGGTGGGTCTGTGCTGGATCTGGGGTGGGTCTGAGCTGGATCTGGGGTGGGTCTGAGCTGGATCTGAGGTGGATCTGGGCTGGATCTGAGGTGGGTCTGAGGTGGGTCTGACCTGGATCTGGGGTGGGTCTGATCTGGATCTGGGGTGGGTCTGATCTGGATCTGGGGTGGGTCTGAGCTGGATATGGGCTGGATCTGAGGTAGATCTGGGGTGGGTCTGAGCTGCATCTGAGGTGGATCTGGGGTGGAACTGATCTGGGGTGGGTCTGAGCTGGATCTGGGGTGGGTCTGAGCTGGATCTGGGGTGGGTGTGAGCTGGATCTGGGGTGGGTCTGAGCTGCATCTGACCTGGATCTGGGGTGGATCTGAACTGGATCTGGGGTGGGTGTGAGCTAGATCTGGGGTGGGTCTGAGCTGCATCTGACCTGGATCTGGGGTGGATCTGAACTGGATCTGGGGTGGGTCTGAGCTGGATCTGGGGTGGATCTGAGCTGGATCTGGGGTGGATCTGAGCTGGATCTTGGGTGGGTCTGAGCTGGATCTGGGGTGGGTCTGAGCTGGATCTGAGGTGAGTCTGAGCTGGATCTGAGGTGGGTCTGAGCTGGATCTGAGGTGGGTCTGAGCTGGATCTGAGGTGGGTCTGAGGTGGGTCTGAGGTGGGTCTGAGCTGGATCTGAGGTGGGTCTGAGGTGGGTCTGAGCTGGATCTGAGGTGGGTCTGAGCTGGATCTGGGGTGGGTCTGAGCTGGATCTGGGGTGGGTCTGAGCTGGATCTGGGGTGGGTCTGAGCTGGATCTGGGGTGGGTCTGAGCTGGATCTGGGGTGGGTCTGAGCTGGATCTGGGGTGGGTCTGAGCTGGATCAGGGGTGGGTCTGAGCTGGATCAGGGGTGGGTCTGAGCTGGATCTGAGGTGGGTCTGAGCTGGATCTGGGGTGGGTCTGAGCTGGATCTGAGGTGGGTCTGAGCTGGATCTGGGGTGGGTCTGAGCTGGATCTGAGGTGGGTCTGAGCTGGATCTGGGGTGGGTCTGAGCTGGATCTGGGGTGGGTCTGAGCTGGATCTGGGGTGGGTCTGAGCTGGATCTGGGGTGGGTCTGAGCTGGATCTGGGGTGGGTCTGAGCTGGATCTGGGGTGGGTCTGAGCTGGATCTGAGGTGGGTCTGAGCTGGATCTGAGGTGGGTCTGAGCTGGATCTGAGGTGGGTCTGAGCTGGATCTGGGGTGGGTCTGAGCTGGATCTGGGGTGGGTCTGAGCTGGATCTGGGGTGGGTCTGAGCTGGATCTGGGGTGGGTCTGAGCTGGATCTGGGGTGGGTCTGAGCTGGATCTGGGGTGGGTCTGAGCTGGATCTGGGGTGGGTCTGAGCTGGATCTGGGGTGGGTCTGAGCTGGATCTGGGGTGGGTCTGAGCTGGATCTGAGGTGTGTCTGAGCTGGATCTGGGGTGTGTCTGAGCTGGATCTGGGGTGGGTCTGAGGTGGATCTGAGCTGGATCTGGGGTGGGTCTGAGCTGGATCTGAGGTGGGTCTGAGCTGGATCTAGGGTGGATCTGAGCTGGATCTGGGGTGGGTCTGAGCTGGATCTGAGCTGGATCTGGGGTGGGTCTGAGCTGGATCTGGGGTGGGTCTGAGCTGGATCTGAGGTGGGTCTGAGCTGGATCTGAGGTGGGTCTGAGCTGGATCTAGGGTGGATCTGAGCTGGATCTGGGGTGGGTCTGAGCTGGATCTGAGCTGGATCTGGGGTGGGTCTGAGCTGGATCTGGGGTGGGTCTGAGGTGGATCTGACCTGGATCTGGGGTGGGTCTGAGCTGGATCTGAGGTGGGTCTGAGCTGGATCTGAGGTGGATCTGACCTGGATCTGGGGTGGGTCTGAGGTGGGTCTGAGCTGGATCTGGGGTGGGTCTGAGGTGGATCTGGGGTGGGTCTGAGGTGGATCTGAGCTGGATCTGAGGTGGGTCTGGGGTGGGTCTGAGCTGGATCTGGGGTGGGTCTGAGCTGGATCTGGGGTGGGTCTGAGCTGGATCTGGGGTGGGTCTGAGCTGGATCTGGGGTGGGTCTGAGCTGGATCTGGGGTGGGTCTGAGCTCGATCTGAGGTGGGTCTGAGCTGGATCTGAGGTGGGTCTGAGCTGGATCTGGGGTGGGTCTGAGGTGGATCTGGGGTGGGTCTGAGGTGGATCTGGGGTGGGTCTGAGGTGGATCTGAGGTGGGTCTGAGCTGGATCTGAGCTGGATCTGAGGTGGGTCTGGGGTGGGTCTGAGCTGGATCTGGGGTGGGTCTGAGCTGGATCTGGGGTGGGTCTGAGCTGGATCTGGGGTGGGTCTGAGCTGGATCTGGGGTGGGTCTGAGCTGGATCTGGGGTGGGTCTGAGCTGGATCTGGGGTGGGTCTGAGCTGGATCTGGGGTGGGTCTGAGGTGGATCTGGGGTGGGTCTGAGCTGGATCTGAGGTGGGTCTGAGCTGGATCTGGGGTGGGTCTGAGGTGGATCTGGGGTGGGTCTGAGGTGGATCTGAGGTGGGTCTGAGCTGGATCTGACCTGGATCTGAGGTGGGACCTATAGAGATGAGTGGTGTGGTACTTCATGTACCGGGGCTGTGGAACGTTTCTGGGCCTCCTGGTGGGCAGAGATTCCACCAATAATCTCGGTTCCCGGAATCAGGAAATATCTGATTTTCTGCAGATGAGGTCGGAGTTATCGATCTCGTTTCCAGAAGATTATGGACCCCCTTAAAGTCTGTTACCGCCCCCCCTCCCCATCCCATCAATGCCTACCTGCCTGTAAGTGGACGTCGCAGGGGTCCAGGGGGGAGGGGGGATACTCCACTCTGCAGGCGGATGACGTCTTCCAGGAACACCCAAACAGCTGCGGAGTACTTTCCGGAACCCCAACAGGAGACCTGAACCACCAAAACATGAAACGTTCCTCAGAGAAAAGCATCATGGGAAGTCCACATATTACAATGATGTCATCAAATCAGAGAAGAGGAAGAACAGTCAGCATCTCCTGCTGAACAGAGACAAGAGTGTGTCCTGGAAGACAGAGATCCCAGACCTATAGAAGTATGGACCCCCCCACCTTATAGAAGGGACCCCCCCACCTTATAGAAGGGACCCCCCCACCTTATACAAGGGACCCCCCCCACCTTATAGAAGAAGGGACCCCCCACCTTATAGAAGGGACCCCCCCACCTTATACAAGGGACCCCCCCCACCTTATAGAAGAAGGGACCCCCCCACCTTATAGAAAGGACCCCCCACCTTATAGAAGAAGGGACCCCCCTACCTTGTAGAAGGGACCCCCCAACTTATAGAAGAAGGGACCCCCCACCACCTTATAGAAAAGGGACCCTCCAACTTATAGAAGAAGGGACCCCCCACCTTATAGAAGAAGGGACCCCCCACCTTATAGAAGAAGGGACCCCCCACCTTATAGAAGAAGGGACCCCCCACCTTATAGAAGCATGGACATACCCACCTTATAGAAGAAGGGACCCCCCACCTTATAGAAGTATGGACCCCCCCACATTATAGAAGTATGGACCCCCCCACCTTATAGGAGTATGGACCCCCCACCTTATAGAAGAAGGGACCCCCCACCTTATAGAAGGGACCCCCCACCTTATAGAAGAAGGGACCTCCCACCTTATAGAAGAAGGGACCCCCCACCTTATAGAAGGGACCCCCCACCTTATAAAAGAAGGGACCCCCCACCTTATAAAAGAAGGGACCCCCCACCTTATAGAAGGGACCCCCCACCTTATAGAAGGGACCCCCCACCTTATAAAAGAAGGGACCCCCCACCTTATAGAAGCATGGACACACCCACCTTATAGAAGAAGGGACCCCCCACCTTATAGAAAAAGGGACCCCCCACCACCTTATAGAAGAAGGGAGCCCCCCACCTTATAGAAGAAGGGACCCCCCTACCTTGTAGAAGGGACCCCCCAACTTATAGAAGAAGGGACCCCCCACCACCTTATAGAAAAGGGACCCCCCACCACCTTATAGAAGAAGGGACCCCCCACCTTATAGAAGAAGGGACCCCCCACCTTATAGAAGAAGGGACCCCCCACCTTATAGAAGAAGGGACACACCCACCTTATAGAAGAAGGGACCCCCCACCTTATAGAAGCATGGACACACCCACCTTATAGAAGAAGGGACCCCCCACCTTATAGAAGTATGGACCCCCCCACATTATAGAAGTATGGACCCCCCCACCTTATAGGAGTATGGACCCCCCACATTATAGAAGAAGGGACCCCCCACCTTATAGAAGTATGGACCCCCCCACCTTATAGAAGTATGGACCCCCCCACCACCTTATAGAAGTATGGACACACCCAACCTTATAGAAGTATGGACACACCCACCTTACAGAAATATGGCCCGCCTTAGAGATGTATGGACCCCCTTAGAGTTGTATAGACCCCCTTAGAGATGTATGGACCCCCTTAGAGATGTATAGACCCCCTTAGAGAAGTATGGACCCCCTTAGAGATGTATGGACCCCCTTAGAGAAGTATGGACCCCCTTAGAGAAGTATGGACCCCCTTAGAGATGTATGGCCCACCTTAGAGATGTATAGACCCCCTTAGAGAAGTATGGACCCCCTTAGAGATGTATGGACCCCCTTAGAGAAGTATGGACCCCCTTAGAGATGTATGGCCCACCTTAGAGATGTATGGACCCCCTTAGAGAAGTATGGACCCCCTTAGAGATGTATGGCCCACCTTAGAGATGTATAGACCCCCTTAGAGATGTATGGACCCCCTTAGAGAAGGACCCCCTTAGAGATGTATAGACCCCCTTCGAGATGTATGGACCCCCCTTATAGAAGTAAGGACCCTCTTAGAGATGTATAGACCCCCTTAGAGATGTATAGACCCCCCTAGAGATGTATGGACCCCCTTAGAGATGTATAGACCCCCTTAGAGATGTATAGTCCCCCTTAGAGATGTATAGACCCCCTTAGAGATGTATGGACCCCCTTAGAGATGTATGGACCCCCTTAGAGATGTATAGTCCCCCTTAGAGATGTATGGACCCCCTTAGAGATGTTTTTTTTTATTTATTTATTTCAGGTACTTCTATAGCGCCATCAATGTACTCCGCACTTTCCATATATATATTGTACATCACATCAGGCCCCGCCCCCGAGGAGTGTACAATCTAAGGTCCCTAACTTACATTCACATCAGGCCCCGCCCCCGAGGAGTGTACAATCTAAGGTCCCTAACTTACATTCATACATACACATACTGGGGCCAATATAGTCAGGAGCCAATTCACCTCCGAGCATGTCTTTGGAGTATGGGAGGAAACCAGAGTATCAGGAGGAAACCCGCACAGGGAGAACATGCAAACTCCAGGCAGGAGGCGCCATGGTTGGGAATCAAACCCATGACCCATTTATTGGAAGGCAGACGTGCTAACCACTAAGCCACTGTGCCGCCCCTGTGCCGGAAGTATGTCCCCCTTCGAGATGTATAGACCCCCTTCGAGAAGTATGGACCCCCTTAGAGATGTATGGACCCCCTTAGAGATGTATAGACCCCCTTAGAGAAGTATGGACCCCCTTAGAGATGTATAGACCCCCTTAGAGATGTATAGACCCCCTTAGAGATGTATAGACCCCCTTAGAGATGTATGGACCCCCTTAGAGAAGTATGGACCCCCTTAGAGAAGTATGGACCCCCTTAGAGATGTATAGACCCCCTTAGAGAAGTATGGACCCCCTTAGGGAAGCATGGACCCCCTTAGAGAAGTATGGACCCCCATAGAGATGTATAGACCCCCTTAGAGAAGTATGGACCCCCTTCGAGAAGTAAGGACCCCCTTAGAGAAGTAAGGACCCCCTTAGAGAAGTATGGACCCCCTTAGAGATGTATGGACCCTGAGGCTCACTCCACTTTTGGATGGAGTTGGCGTTATTCCAGGTTTGGGTTTTGTTCTTCAGAATCCTATTACGTGTCCAGCTCTGCTGAACATCTGCATGGAGTCTCTTTTTGCCCTCCTCCCCATCCTCCTATTAAAGGAACAGCCCCCCCCCCCCCCCAGAACTGGAGGCACGTACAGAAAATCATCCTGCGTGTTGTCATTGAAGGTCCCACAAAGGCCGGCCGTGTTGTCCTTCCAGTGGCCATCGAGCTGGAGGTAGAGGCGCAGACCCAGCCGGTCATACAGCAGATGAAGTCCTATCTCTGTCTTCACTTGGACAAACACAGACGACAATCTCCTCACCCGGAACACGTCTGAAAAACACGCAGAATGGTGGAAATGAGGGATTTCCCCCAAAAATGTGCCATGGCAGGAGAAGAACCTCTGATCCATGTACGTACCCCAACCACCCCCCATCAATTGTAGGGGCCCTAAGACCTCTGATCCATGTACGTACCCCAACCACCCCCCATCAATTGTAGGGGCCCTCAGACCTCTGATCCATGTACGTACACCAACCACCCCCCATCAATTGTAGGGGCCCTCAGACCTCTGATCCATGTATGTACCCCAACCTCCCCCTATCAATTGAAGGGGCCCTCAGACCTCTGATCCATGTACGTACCCCAACCACTCCCCATCTATTGTAGAAGCTTTCAGACCTCTGATCCATGTACGTACCCCAACCACTCCCCATCTATTGTAGGGGCCTTCAGACCTCTGATCCATGTACGTACCCCAACCACTCCCCATCTATTGTAGGGGCCTTCAGACCTCTGATCCATGTACGTACCCCAACCACTCCCCATCTATTGTAGGGGCCCTCAGACCTCTGATCCATGTACGTACCCCAACCACTCCCCATCTATTGTAGGAGCCTTCAGACCTCTGATCCATGTACGTACCCCAACCACTCCCCATCTATTGTAGGGGCCCTCAGACCTCTGATCCATGTACGTACCCCAACCACTCCCCATCTATTGTAGGGGCCCTCAGACCTCTGATCCATGTACGTACCCAACCACTCCCCATCTATTGTAGGAGCCTTCAGACCTCTGATCCATGTACGTACCCCAACCACTCCCCATCTATTGTAGGAGCCCTCAGGCCTCTGATCCATGTACGTACCCCAACCACTCCCCCATCTATTGTAGGGGCCCTCAGACCTCTGATCCAAGTATGTACCCCAACCACCCCCCATCTATTGTAGCAGCCCTCAGATCTCTGATCCATGTACGTACCGCAACCACTCCCCATCCATTGTAGGAGCCCTCAGACCTCTCATCCATTGTCCTCCTCATCTACTCCTCATCTATTGTAGGAGCCCTTGGGCCTCTGATCCACGTACGTACCCCAACCACTCCCCATCCATTGTAGGGGCCCTCGGGCCTCTGATCCACGTACGTACCCCAACCACTCCCCATCTATTGTAGGAGCCCTCAGACCTCTGATCAATGTACGTACCCCAACCACTCCCCATCCATTGTAGGAGCTCTCAGACCTCTGATCCATGTACTTACCCCAACCACTCCCCATCTATTGTAGGAGCCCTCGGGCCTCTGATCCACGTACGTACCCCAACTACTCCCCATCTATTGTAGGAGCCCTCGGGCCTCTGATCCACGTACGTACCCCAACCACTCCCCATCCATTGTAGGAGCCCTCAGACCTCTAATCCATGTTTGTACCCCAACCACCCCCCATCAATTGTAGGAGCCCTCAGACCTCTGATCCATGTACGTACCCCAACCACTCCCCATCTATTGTAGGAGCCCTCGGGCCTCTGATCCATGTACATACCCCAACCACTCCCCATCTATTGTAGGGGCCCTCAGACCTCTGATCCATGTACGTACCCCAACCACTCTCCATCTATTGTAGGGGCCCTCGGGCCTCTGATCCATGTACATACCCCAACCACTCCCCATCTATTGTAGGGGCCCTCGGGCCTCTGATTCATGTGCGCACTCCTAGCTCTATAGGTGGTGAGCCACATAGACATAGTGATGGTGGAAAAACATGGACGGCACAATCATGGGAATTTGTAGAAGAGTAAGCTGGGTGATGCTAAAGCATTATGGTGCCGGGCACAGGGTGGAATCCCAGCGTCATCCCTACCTCTATTCTACCTGCAGCAAATTAACCTGAGATTGGTTACTATGGGTTACCAGACTTGCAGCAGTATTGTGTATTCTCAGATGTCCATCTTTGGGGAGGAAGCAGTCTGGTTACGGAAGTTTTGGGATCTCACCGTCTGTGTATGGCAGGTTGATCTTGTATTGGTCGTACACGAGGACGTCCCCCGCCTGCGTTAAGGTGACCTGTTTCCTCTGATCCTGCTCCATAATGACGTTGACTGACTGGATGCATGAGCCGTCCAAATTCTGCAAAACAAAAACCAACATGGAGAACGTCACTGCAGAGGAACTCCGCCCCAAACACACAAACAGGTCATCAGTCTACATGAAAGAAGTTCTGTCTGTGCTGCCCACAGCAGAGACATACGAGACGTCACAATGTCCTAATACAGGGGTCCAAGGAGACCTCTAATAGGGAGATACGAGACGTCACAATGTCATACAGGGGTCCAAGGAGACCTCTAATAGAGATACGAGACGTCACAATGTCCTAATACAGAGGTCCAAGGAGACCTCTAATAGAGAGATACGAGACGTCACAATGTCCTAATACAGGGGTCCAAGGAGACCTCTAATAGGGAGATACGAGACGTCACAATGTCCTAATACAGGGATCCAAGGAGACCTCTAATAGAGATACGAGACGTCACAACGTCCTAATACAGAGGTCCAAGGAGACCTCTAATAGAGAGATACGAGACGTCACAATGTCCTAATACAGGGATCCAAGGAGACCTCTAATACAGAGATACGAGACGTCACAACGTCCTAATACAGAGGTCCAAGGAGACCTCTAATACAGAGATACGAGACGTCACAATGTCCTAATACAGGGATCCAAGGAGACCTCTAATACAGAGATACGAGACGTCACAATGTCCTAATACAGGGATCCAAGGAGACCTCTAATAGAGATACGAGACGTCACAATGTCCTTGTTAGAACCCGCCAGGTGGTGCCCCTGGCTGCCCACTTGACAGACCTACCCAAAGCGTGGAGTCTAAGTCCCGGTCTGTGCTTTCACCAGGGCCCCTGATGGTGGGGATGGACTTGAAACAGACCGGGACCAGGTCACGACCTCCGAGTAGGCCCACCAGTGGCAGGGGCAACCTCCGGGGATGTATTGGTACCGGGAGAGCCAGATGTGAGGAGGACGGCAGGACCTAGCAGGATGGATCACGAGCGGGGGTCCCGTGGGGTAGGCGAGGTACAGAATCGGCAGGCGGAGAGTAGTCAGGTCACACGCAGGGTCAGCAGGATAAGTCAGTCTGTAGAGAGGTCAAAACAAGCCGAGGGTCAGGATGGGAGAAGGCAGAGTAGTCAGGACAATCCGGGTCAACACAGGAGTAGGCAGCGTAGTCAGGGTCAATCAGGGTCAAAAACACAGGTACAGGACTCAGGAACTCAGAAGACCTTGCGGCGATTACTGACAGTGCAGGGCATCTTTAAATATTGCGCCCTGCACTGTCATTGGCCGCTCGGGTCGCGCCCCCGGGCTGTCATTGGCCGCCCGAGGCGCGCCCGCGGGTCCCACTGCGCATGCGCGGCATCCTGTCATCCACGGCTCGCCGGGACCTAGTGCCTGTGTCCCGGCGTGAGCCGTCGCCAGTGCGCATGCGCCGGCCGACAGGATGCCGCGATCCCTGACAATCCTAATACAGGGGTCCAAGGAGACCTCTAATATAATAGAGAGATACGAGACGTCACAATGTCCTAATACAGGGGTCCAAGGAGACCTCTAATACAGAGATACGAGACGTCACAATGTCCTAATACAGGGATCCAAGGAGACCTCTAATATAATAGAGAGATACAAGACGTCACAATGTCCTAATACAGGGGTCCAAGGAGACCTCTAATAGAGAGATACGAGACGTCACAATGTCCTAATACAGGGATCCAAGGAGACCTCTAATACAGAGATACGAGACGTCACAATGTTCTAATACAGGGGTCCAAGGAGACCTCTAATACAGAGATACGAGACGTCACAATGTTCTAATACAGGGGTCCAAGGAGACCTCTAATACAGAGATACGAGACGTCACAATGTCCTAATACAGGGATCCAAGGAGACCTCTAATAGAGAGATACGAGACGTCACAATGTCCTAATACAGGGGTCCAAGGAGACCTCTAATAGAGAGATACGAGACGTCACAATGTTCTAATACAGGGGTCCAAGGAGACCTCTAATAGATACGAGACGTCACAATGTCCTAATACAGGGGTCCAAGGAGACCTCTAATATAATAGAGAGATACGAGACGTCACAATGTCCTAATACAGGGGTCCAAGGAGACCTCTAATAGAGAGATACGAGACGTCACAATGTTCTAATACAGGGGTCCAAGGAGACCTCTAATAGATACGAGACGTCACAATGTCCTAATACAGGGGTCCAAGGAGACCTCTAATATAATAGAGAGATACGAGACGTCACAATGTCCTAATACAGGGATCCAAGGAGACCTCTAATAGAGATACGAGACGTCACAATGTCCTAATACAGGGGTCCAAGGAGACCTCTAATATAATAGAGAGATACGAGACGTCACAATGTCCTAATAAAGGGGTCCAAGGAGACCTCTAATACAGAGATACGAGACGTCACAATGTCCTAATACAGGGATCCAAGGAGACCTCTAATAGAGATACGAGACGTCACAATGTCCTAATACAGAGATCCAAGGAGACCTCTAATAGAGATACGAGACGTCACAATGTCCTAATACAGGGATCCAAGGAGACCTCTAATGGAGAGATACGAGACGTCACAATGTCCTAATACAGGGGTCCAAGGAGACCTCTAATATAATAGAGAGATACGAGACGTCACAATGTCCTAATAAAGGGGTCCAAGGAGACCTCTAATACAGAGATACGAGACGTCACAATGTCCTAATACAGGGATCCAAGGAGACCTCTAATGGAGAGATACGAGACGTCACAATGTCCTAATACAGAGATCCAAGGAGACCTCTAATGGAGAGATACGAGACGTCACAACGTCCATAGATATGGAGAACATAGAGGTCCATGGAGAGGAGTCACTTGGTGGTCTCACGGCTCGATCTATGGGCGATTCACGCTGAATTGGCCGACATTGGATCCCTGGGTGACTCTTTTGGTAACAATCGTCTGAATAAACCTCAATTGATAAATGTCAGAGATCCGGAGAAAACTGCTGGATGAAGAGTGAGTGCGTCCAATCACGTGCCATGACTGGGCGGGTACTCAGCCGGGGACGAGGCAGGAGAGGTTCCTCCATCCATAGTCTGGTGTGAATGGGGAAATCGTGTTCAGCCGACATAAGTCACATGATGGTGAGAAGAGTGCCGGGACTTCTTCTCAATCACTTTCTGAGGTCTCAGGTGAGCCATACACATGAAGATTCTGTAGATTCCCCCGTCCAGTCTAAGCAGCATGGATGGAGGAATCCCCACTGCCGGCTCTTGTGTTTAGAAGGCTGCTGCTCCCACGGCTGTCAGGATACCTGAACATTGCCTCCATCTGACTGGCTACAGTCACTCTTCTCCCAGATATGTTCTGCGCGGCTCTTTGGATGAAGTCCCAGCAGGGTCACCCAAGGCTTCAGCGGGGATTGGCCGAAGTTCCAGCCGTGTAGGCCCAACATAACCCATTAGCGTGGCCATTATCACCCAATGGGAGGGATTTACTAAAACTGGAGAGTCCAGAATCTGGTGCAGCTGTGCATGGCGGCCAATCAGCTTCCAGGTTTTATTGCCAAAGCTTCATTGAAAAAGCTGAAGGTAGAAGCTGATTGGCTCCCATGCACAGCTGCTCCAGATTTTGCTCTCTCCGGTTTTAGTAAATCCCTCCCAATGTTTCAGGAAAACATAGATGTACGTCTCGGGTTGTTTTATTTTTGATAATAGTTGTATTTTTATTATTGGTTGTGTTCTTCGGCTCCTCCTTTTAATTCTGCAAATAAATATGGGGGGGGGGGGGGGGGCAGAACCATTTGCAGAACTGTATAAAGAGATCTGACAGGTCCTGAAAGTTTACATCTTTAATCTCACCACAACATGTAAGAATCCAGACCGTCTGTGTAAGTCGACAGCCAACACGGTACAAACCTCCACCACAATATTCTCAGAGGAAGAATGTTCCGGGTCTTTCCCTGGGTGATCTGGGCTTCACCTGAGGAGAGTTGTACCAGGAAAGGTGGCTGACCTGATGGTGGCCATAAGCTGCCATGAAATGTCCCACATTCTTGGTGGACTTTTGGGGAACATCTTCCACTTTAAGGTTCTGCTTCATCCAATGACAGAGTGAGAAGCTGAAGAAGTCAACAAAGCTCCCATGTGAAGAGACGGAGGGCAGTGGGGAGGGGTGCTCAGCAGGACATGTACCTTCACCTATGGTGCGGAGATGGACACAACACTTTCTTCATCCAATGACAGAGTGAGAAGCTGAAGAAGTCAATAAAGCTCCCATGTGAAGAGACGGTGGGCAGTGGGGAGGGGTGCTCAGCAGGACATGTACCTTCACCTATGGTGTGGAGATGGACACAACACATTCTTCGTCCAATGACAGAGTGAGAAGCTATTGGAGTCAATAAAGCTCCCATGTAAAGAGACGGTGGGCAGTGGGGAGGGGTGCTCAGCAGGACATGTACCTTCACCTATGGTGTGGAGATGGACACTACACATTCTTCATCCAATGACAGAGTGAGAAGCTATTGGAGTCAATAAAGCTCCCATGTGAAGAGTCGGTGGGCAGTGGGGAGGGGTGCTCAGCAGGACATGTACCTTCACCTATGGTGCGGAGATGGACACAACACATTCTTCATCCAATGACAGAGTGAGAAGCTGAAGAAGTCAATAAAGCTCCCATGTGAAGAGTCGGTGACCAGTGGGGAGGGGTGCTCAGCAGGACATGTACCTTCACCTATGGTGTGGAGATGGACACAACACTTTCTTCTTCCAATGACAGAGTGAGAAGCTATTGGAGTCAATAAAGCTCCCATGTGAAGAGTCGGTGGGCAGTGGGGAGGGGTGCTCAGCAGGACATGTACCTTCACCTATGGTGCGGAGATGGACACAACACATTCTTCATCCAATGACAGAGTGAGAAGCTGAAGAAGTCAATAAAGCTCCCATGTGAAGAGTCGGTGGGCAGTAGGGAGGGGTGCTCAGCAGGACATGTACCTTCACCTATGGTGCTGAGATGGACACAACACTTTCTTCATCCAATGACAGAGTGAGAAGCTGAAGAAGTCAACAAAGCTCCCATGTGAAGAGTCGGTGGGCAGTGGGGAGGGGTGCTCAGCAGGACATGTACCTTCACCTATGGTGCGGAGATGGACACAACACTTTCTTCATCCAATGACAGAGTGAGAAGCTATTGGAGTCAATAAAGCTCCCATGTGAAGAGTCGGTGACCAGTAGGGAGGGGTGCTCAGCAGGACATGTACCTTCACCTATGGTGCGGAGATGGACACAACACTTTCTTCATCCAATGACAGAGTGAGAAGCTGAAGAAGTCAACAAAGCTCCCATGTGAAGAGTCGGTGGGCAGTGGGGAGGGGTGCTCAGCAGGACATGTACCTTCACCTATGGTGCGGAGATGGACACAACACTTTCTTCATCCAATGACAGAGTGAGAAGCTATTGGAGTCAATAAAGCTCCCATGTGAAGAGTCGGTGGGCAGTGGGGAGGGGTGCTCAGCAGGACATGTACCTTCACCTATGGTGCGGAGATGGACACAACACTTTCTTCATCCAATGACAGAGTGAGAAGCTGAAGAAGTCAATAAAACTCCCATGTGAAGAGTCGGTGACCAGTGGGGAGGGGTGCTCAGCAGGACATGTACCTTCACCTATGGTGCGGAGATGGACACAACACTTTCTTCATCCAATGACAGAGTGAGAAGCTGAAGAAGTCAATAAAGCTCCCATGTGAAGAGTCGGTGGGCAGTGGGGAGGGGTGCTCAGCAGGACATGTACCTTCACCTATGGTGCGGAGATGGACACAACACTTTCTTCTTCCATTGCTTGTGAAAAGGAGAAATTCTAGAAGAGAATCCGGCTCTGTTCCCATGAATCGTCCCTTTCATGTCCGGCAGCTGTCTTCACATGAGACAATAAATTCCTATATTCCGATCTCTTCTCATCTCAGGGAAGTACAAAGACATTGATGGCGACACCTGACACCGCGATAAGGTTAAGCTGCTCCTCTGATTTGCCGTCCAGAAAGCGCTTTAGCAAAATTTCTGAAAATTCTGAAGCTGCTTATGGCTCGATGATTGTTAGTGTCAGCGTGTCTGAGGAGCGCCATGACTGGAGCCTTTGTGATCCACGCCAAGAACCTGTCTGCTCCCCGACTCCACGTTCTCATCCGCCAGAAATGGAGGCGCACACTGCGATATACGCTGAACACTCCATACTATAGACACACCCAACTAGGGCCACCGATGTCCACACATCAACACCCGTGTACCACAATCACTGCGTCCATCAACATCGGGATAAAACCTCGGCTGACTGGCAGAGTCCTCAATGGGGCAATTACAGAACCCAGCAAAGGCTCCCGGAATCTGGAGGACCAATAGGAAGAGCCAGCACAGGGGAAATTCAGCCGTATCCAATCAATGGCCACCATGGACACATTTCACCAGAGATAGGAGGAGGACTTCAAGAGGAGAAAGTTCTTCGAGGTCTCCAGGGTGCCCCCTGCCTGTCACCAGCTTATTGTATGGTGTTGTGTCTGCTATTACCAGAGACTGGAAATACAATGGATGGTGTGATGGGGTCACAGCAATGCTGAGGTCCTCATGTGGCTCTCAGCTCCCTCCCATGTTGCTGGTGGCAGATTCTCAGATAAAACAAGCATCAACCTTACACCATTCATTTTAGTTTTATTTTTGGTGCTTTTTACTGTCCCCCCAAATTATACTCAAAATTTAGAGTCCGCCTGTCTGGGGCCCCCAGCAACACCATGCCAACAAGTCACATGTGAAAGACAAGGAATTCAAAACACCTTCATTATTATTATTATAGAGGATTTATATGGCGGCAGAAGGTTCGCTCAGCTGTACATTATAGTGGGGACAGAACATGAGACAATACAGTAACAATACAATACACGAGGGGGGGGGAGGGCCCTGATCCTGGGAGCTTACAATCTAGGAGGGAGGGGGTAGTGGTACAGGAGGAGATAGCTGTGGGGGATGGAGTGGAGGATTCAGTATTAGCTGAGGGTGGGGTAGGCTTCCCTGAAGAGATCGGTTTTCAGAGATCGCCTAAAGGAGAGGAGAGTAGGTGATAGTCTGATGGATTGGGGTAGGGAGTTCCAGAAGATGGGGGAGGCTCTGGAGAAGTCCTGGAGACGGGCATGGGAGGAGGAGACCAGGGAACTAGAGAGTAGGAGGTCTTGTGAGGAGTGGAGAGGACGGTTTGGGTGATATTTGGAGACAAGATCGATGATGTAATTTGAGGCAGTATTATCAATGGCTTTATACGTCAGTGTTAGTGTTTTGAATTTTATCCATTGGGCAATGGGAGGCCAGTAGAGGGATTGGCAGAGAGGGATGGAGGACACTGATTAGAGGTCAGTGGAGGGATTGGCAGAGAAGGGTTGAGGACACTGATTGGAGGCCAGTGGAGGGATTGGCAGAGAGGGATGGAGGACACTGAATGGAGGCCAGTGGAGGGATTGGCAGAGAGGGGTGGAGGACACTGAATGGAGATCAGTGGAGGGATTGGCAGAGAGGGGTGGAGGACACTGAATGGAGGCCAGTGGAGGGATTGGCAGAGAGGGGTGGAGGACACTGAATGGAGGGCAGTGGAGGGATTGGCAGAGAGGGGTGGAGGACACTGAATGGAGGCCAGTGGAGGGATTGGCAGAGAGGGGTGGAGGACACTAAATGGAGGCCAGTGGAGGGATCGGCAGGGAGGGGTGGAGGACACTGAGTGGAGGCCAGTGGAGGGATCGGCAGAGAGGGGTGGCAGATATGGAACGGTTAGTAAGGTGGATGAATCTGGCAGCAGCATTCATGATAGACTGAAGAGGGGATAGCCTGTGATGAGGTCGGCCAATGAGGAAGGAGGTGGGAGATGTGGCGGAGGTGGGAGATGTGGCGGAGGTGGGAGATGTGGCGGAGGTGGGAGATGTGGCGGAGGTGGGAGATGTTGCGGAGGTGGGAGATGTTGCGCAGGTGGGAGATGTGGCGGAGGTGGGAGATGTGGCGGAGGTGGGAGATGTGGCGGAGGTGGGAGATGTGGCGGAGGTGGGAGATGTGGCGGAGGTGGGAGGTGTGGCGGAGGTGGGAGGTGTGGCGGAGGTGGGAGGTGTGGCGGAGGTGGGAGATGTGGCGGAGGTTGGAGATGTGGCGGAGGTGGGAGATGTGGCGGAGGTGGGAGATGTGGCGGAGGTGGGAGATGTGGCGGAGGTGGGAGATGTTGCGGAGGTTGGAGATGTTATGGAGGTGAAGTCTACATGAGTTTGTCAGCGATTGGACTTGGGGCTGGAAGGACAGATGGGACTCTAGGATGGCACCAAGTACTCTGGCACCTTCATGAATTATACTGAACATTTCAATGGAATCCTATACATTAAATTCTGTGTGCTTCAAGCAGAGACCCAAAGGACCACAAGACACCCTGGCCACTGCCTGAGGAGCACCGATCCACAAATATATCTACTCAGCAACATCAGAGGGAGTTGGGAGCCACATGGGACACCCTGACCACTGCCAGAGGAGCAGCAATCCACAAATATATCTACTGAGCAACATCAGAGGGAGTTGGGAGCCACATGGGACACCCTGACCACTGCCAGAGGAGCATCAATCCACAAATATATCTACTGAGCAACATCAGAGGGAGTTGGGAGCCACATGGGACACCCTGACCACTGCCGGAGGAGCACCGATCCACAAATATATCTACTCAGCAACATCAGAGGGAGTTGAGAGCCACATGGGACACCCTGGCCACTGCCGGAGGAGCACCGATCCACAAATATATCTACTCAGCAACATTAGAGGGAGTTGGGAGCCACATGGGACACCCTGGCCACTGCCTGAGGAGCACCGATCCACAAATATATCTACTCAGCAACATCAGAGGGAGTTGGGAGCCACATGGGACACCCTGACCACTGCCTGAGGAGCACCGATCTACAAATATATCTACTCAGCAACATCAGAGGGAGTTGGGAGCCACATGGGACACCCTGGCCACTGCCTGAGGAGCACCGATCCACAAATATATCTACTGAGCAACATCAGAGGGAGCTGAGAGCCGTATGGGACACCCTGGCCACTGCCTGAGGAGCACCGATCCACAAATATATCTACTGAGCAACATCAGAGGGAGCTGAGAGCCGTATGGGACACCCTGGCCACTGCACATAGAACACTGCTTTTACCAGACAGGTCAGTGCTGTAGGTGCTGGGTAGGTGATCATTGGTCTTGCTGTCCTGTGTTGTCTCACCTGTCCACAGGGGGCGTTCTGCACAGACACAGTAAATGCTCCGGAAGTCCGGCTCTTGGTTAGGATGTACTGACATGGAGCCTGGAAGGTGAACTTCCTCCCATCAAACGTCACAATGTGAAAGTCTCCTGTGACAGAACATTCCGCTGACAACATGGGAGAAAAGAGAGACTGTTAATGGTACTGGACCCAACATATATATATATACCCAGTCTATACATATATATTCCATCTATACGGACCCGGTCTATGGCCAGGGAAGGGGTGGGAAGGTCTATGGCCAGGGATGTGATGGGAAGGTCTATGGCCAGGGATGTGGTGGGAAGGTCTGTGGCCGGGGATGTGGTGGGAAGGTCTGTGGCCGGGGATGTGGTGGGAAGGTCTGTGGCCGGGGATGTGGTGGGAAGGTCTATGGCCGGGGATGTGGTGGGAAGGTCTATGGCCAGGGAAGGGGTGGGAAGGTCTATGGCCAGGGATGTGGTGGGAAGGTCTGTGGCCGGGGATGTGGTGGGAAGGTCTATGAGCGGGGATGTGGTGGGAGGGTCTATGGCCGGGGATGTGATGGGAAGGTCTATGAGTGGGGATGTGGTGGGAAGGTCTGTGGCCGGGGAAGGGGTGGGAAGGTCTATGGCCGGGGATGTGGTGGGAAGGTCTATGAGCGGGGATGTGGTGGGAAGGTCTATGGCCGGGGATGTGGTGGGAAGGTCTATGAGCGGGGATGTGGTGGGAAGGTCTGTGGCCGGGGATGTGGTGGGAAGGTCTGTGGCCGGGGATGTGGTGGGAAGGTCTGTGGCCGGGGATGTGGTGGGAAGGTCTGTGGCCGGGGATGTGGTGGGAAGGTCTATGAGCGGGGATGTGGTGGGAAGGTCTGTGGCCGGGGAAGGGGTGGGAAGGTCTGTGGCCGGGGATGTGGTGGGAAGGTCTATGAGCGGGGATGTGGTGGGAAGGTCTATGGCCGGGGATGTGGTGGGAAGGTCTATGAGCGGGGATGTGGTGGGAAGGTCTATGAGCGGGGATGTGGTGGGAAGGTCTATGGCCGGGGATGTGGTGGGAAGGTCTATGAGCGGGGATGTGGTGGGAAGGTCTGTGGCCGGGGATGTGGTGGGAAGGTCTGTGGCCGGGGATGTGGTGGGAAGGTCTGTGGCCGGGGATGTGGTGGGAGGGTCTGTGGCCGGGGATGTGGTGGGAGGGTCTGTGGCCGGGGATGTGGTGGGAAGGTCTGTGGCCGGGGATGTGGTGGGAAGGTCTGTGGCCGGGGATGTGGTGGGAGGGTCTGTGGCCGGGGATGTGGTGGGAAGGTCTGTGGCCGGGGATGTGGTGGGAAGGTCTGTGGCCGGGGATGTGGTGGGAAGGTCTATGGCCGGGAGTTGGATACAATATGGCAGAGAGACACAACTACCAGCAGGTGGGGCTGTCCAATCCTAGAAGAAGTGGGGCGGGGACTTGAGTAATTTAGCGCCAACAACCAGCCAATCACAAGCCCCCTCTTACACAAACACAAACAGATATACTACCAGCAGGAGCACTCACCGGGACAGGTCACGTCAGTGCAGATCCATCTTCCTCCTGAGCAGGTGCTGGAAGAAGAGAAGGACCAATCAGAGCTGAGATCCTGGCACACAGGGACCGCCTCTCACACACAGAGTGGGGTGGGGGAGGGAACACGTCCTGTCTACATGGATCAGTCAATGGAAGGCAAAGTGCTGCTCTCCATGATGAGACTACCACACCCGTCCTTCACCTCTCACATTCCTGAAAATGCCAATTTCCTGGCAATGCTGATCAAATGGCTTTACTAATCTGAATCACTGACCCCGAACCGGTCCACGGGCCCCGAACCGGTCCACGGACCCCGAACCGGTCCACGGAATCTGAACCAGTCTACGGACCCCGAACCAGTCTACGGACCCCGAACCAGTCTACGGACCCCGAACCAGTCCACGGACCCCGAACCAGTCCACGGACCCCGAACCAGTCTACGGACCCCGAACCAGTCCACGGACCCCGAACCAGTCTACGGACCCCGAACCAGTCCACGGACCCCGAACCAGTCTACGGACCCCGAACCAGTCCACGGACCCCGAACCAGTCTACGGACCCCGAACCGGTCCACGGACCCCGAACCAGTCTACGGACCCCGAACCAGTCTACGGACCCCGAACCAGTCTACGGACCCCGAACCAGTCCACAGACCCCGAACCAGTCCACGGACCCCGAACCAGTCTATGGTCCCCGAGTTCTGACTTCTCTCTCTCTTTCCTGTTAAAAAGACAGCCAGGAAATCGGCATCTTCAGAATCCATTCAGCAATGACAGCTTCATGTATGTCTCGTTATTCATACATTACAGAAATGTTCCCTAATACACATTCCACCGACATGCCACCAACCTACACGCCATCCACTGACATACCACCGACCTACACGCCATCCACCGACATACCACCGACCTACACGCCATCCACCGACATACCACCGACCTACACGCCATCCACCGACATACCACCGACCTACACGCCATCCACCGACATACCACCAACCAACATGCCATCCACCGACCAACACACCATCCACCGACATACCACCGAACTACATGCCATCCACCGATCTACACACCACCCAACATACACCCTATCCACCATACACACCACCCAATATATACACCACCCACCCTACACACCACCCACTGTACACACCTCCCACCATATATCCCACCCAACCTACACACACACCCCCACACACACCACCCAACCTACACACCACCCACCCTACACACCACCCACCAACCACCCTACACACCACCCACCCTACACACCACCCACCCTACACACCACCCACCAACCACCCTACACACCACCCACCCTACACACCACTCAATCTACACACCACCCACCAACCACCCTACACACCACCCACCCTACACACCACTCAATCTACACACCACCCACCAATCACCCTACACACCACCCACCCTACACACCACCCAATCTACACACCACCCACCAACCACCCTACACACCACCCACCCTACACACCACTCACCCTACACACCACTCAATCTACACACCACCCACCAATCACCCTACACACCACCCACCCTACACACCACCCAATCTACACACCACCCACCAACCACCCTACACACCACCCACCCTACACACCACTCAATCTACACACCACCCACCAATCACCCTACACACCACCCACCCTACACACCACCCAATCTACACACCAACCACCCTACACACCACCCACCCTACACACCACTCAATCTACACACCACCCACCAACCACCCTACACACCACCCACCCTACACACCACTCAATCTACACACCACCCACCAATCACCCTACACACCACCCAATCTACACACCAACCACCCTACACACCACCCACCCTACACACCACCCAATCTACACAGCACCCACCAACCACCCTACACACCACCCACCCTACCCACCAACCACCCTACACACCACCCACCCTACACACCACTCAATCTACACACCACCCACCAATCACCCTACACACCACCCACCCTACACACCACCCAATCTACACACCACCCACCAACCACCCTACACACCACCTACCCTACACACCACCCAATCTACACACCACCCACCAACCACCCTACACACCACCCACCCTACACACCACTCAATCTACACACCACCCACCAACCACCCTACACATCACCCACCCTACACACCACCCACCAATCACCCTACACACCACCCACCCTACACACCACCCAATCTACACACCACCCACCAACCACCCTACACACCACCCACCCTACACACCACCCAATCTACACACCACCCACCAACCACCCTACACACCACCCACCCTACACACCACTTAATCTACACACCACCCACCAATCACCCTACACACCACCCACCCTACACACCACCCAATCTACACACCACCCACCCTACACACCACCCAATCTACACACCACCCACCCTACACACCACCCACCAACCACCCTACACACCACCCAACCTACACACCACCCAACCTACACACCACCCACCCTACACACCACCCACCCTACACACCACTCAATCTACACACCACCCACCACCCACCCTACACACCACCCAACCTACACACCACCCACCCTACACACCACCCAACGTCACAAGCCTGGTGAAGGGGTCCTGTGAGGCTCTACAACATGGCTTCTGCTGTGACGTTCTCTCATTGTGACGGTTCCAGCTGATGGCGGCTCCAGCACCCGCTTACACATACAGCCAATTCATCAGGAAGGTGTGCATTGGTTATGGTACATTGGAATCCTCCTAGATTGTAAGCTCCCAGGATCAGGGCCTCTGTTTCCTCCCGTATCACATTGTATTGTAGCTGCACTGTCTGCCCTCATGTTGTACCGCGCTGCGCACACTGTTGGCGCCATATAAATCCCGTATGATAATAATAATCTTCACCCGCCATCCACAGATACACCACAGACATACAAACATTCCACATCCCCGGATCTGCCGGCCGTCACCCTATCGGGGCCACAGACTGACCAGTTGTTGCAGCGGTCCCGGACAACAGAGCCAGCAGGGTAGGCGGTGCCATGGAGGTCACAGGGACATTCAGAGGGGTGAACGCAGGAACCGTTCTCATAGATCAAACCTGTGAGTACAGAAGGAAGACGTATGAATGTAGGTACAGTATATATATATATACTCTCCACACAGTCTATATACATCACACACCTCACATGCTGTATACAGGAGATCGCCTATATACACCTTCCGTGTCACCTATATACACCTTCCGTGTCACCTATATACACCTTCCATATGACCTATATACACCTTCCGTGTCACCTATATACACCTTCCGTGTCACCTATATACACCTTCCGTGTCACCTATATACACCTTCCATATGACCTATATACACCTTCCGTGTCACCTATATACACCTTCCGTGTCACCTATATACACCCTCCGTGTCACCTATATACACCCTCCGTGTCACCTATATACACCTTCCGTGTCACCTATATACACCTTCCGTGTCACCTATATACACCCTCCGTGTCACCTATATACACCTTCCGTGTCACCTATATACACCTTCCGTGTCACCTATATACACCTTCCGTGTCACCTATATACACCTTCCATGTCACCTATATACACCTTCCGTGTCACCTATATACACCCTCCGTGTCACCTATATACACCTTCCGTGTCACCTATATACACCCTCCGTGTCACCTATATACACCTTCCGTGTCACCTATATACACCTTCCATATGACCTATATACACCTTCCGTGTCACCTATATACACCTTCCGTGTCACCTATATACACCTTCCGTGTCACCTATATACACCTTCCATATGACCTATATACACCCTCCATGTTTTCTACCAATAGGACCTCCATGTCACCTATATACACCCTCCATGTCACCTATATACACCTTCCATGTCACCTATATACACCTTCCGTATCACCTATATACACCCTCCATGTTCTCTACCAATAGGACCTCCATGTCACCTATATACACCTTCCATGTCACCTATATACACCCTCCATGTTCTCTACCAATAGGACCTCCATGTCGCCTATATACACCTTCCATGTCACCTATATACACCCTCCATGTCACCTATATACACCCTCCATGTTCTCTACCAATAGGACCTCCATGTCACCTATATACACCCTCCGTGTCACCTATATACACCTTCCATGTCACCTATATACACCCTCCATGTCACCTATATAACACCTTCCATGTCGCCTATATACACCCTCCATGTCGCCTATATACACCCTCCATGTCGCCTATATACACCTTCCATGTCGCCTATATACACCTTCCATGTCGCCTATATACACCTTCCGTGTCACCTATATACACCTTCTGTGTCACCTATATACACCTTCCGTGTCACCTATATACACCTTCTGTGTCACCTATATACACCTTCCGTGTCACCTATATACACCTTCCATGTCACCTATATACACCCTCCGTGTCACCTATATACACCCTCCGTGTCACCTATATACACCCTCCGTGTCACCTATATACACCGTCCGTGTCACCTATATACACCTTCCATGTCACCTATATACACCCTCCATGTTCTCTACCAATAGGACCTCCATGTCACCTATATACACCCTCCATGTCACCTATATACACCTTCCATGTCACCTATATACACCTTCCGTATCACCTATATACACCCTCCATGTTCTCTACCAATAGGACCTCCATGTCACCTATATACACCTTCCATGTCACCTATATACACCCTCCATGTTCTCTACCAATAGGACCTCCATGTCGCCTATATACACCTTCCATGTCACCTATATACACCCTCCATGTCACCTATATACACCCTCCATGTTCTCTACCAATAGGACCTCCATGTCACTTATATACACCTTCCGTGTCACCTATATACACCCTCCATGTCACCTATATACACCTTCCGTGTCACCTATATACACCCTCCATGTCGCCTATATACACCCTCCATGTCGCCTATATACACCTTCCATGTCACCTATATACACCTTCCATGTTCTGGACCTCCATGTCCATAGAGTTCAATAGGCTGAAGAAAGATCCATCCCATGTATATCCTGCACCCCTCATGTATATACTCCCCATGTATACCTGACTTCACACCTACACCTGGCTCCTCCCACTCCACACCTATACATGGCTCCTCCCATTCCATCGATGTATATCCTGCACCCCTCATGTATATACTCCCCATGTATACCTGACTTCACACCTACACCTGGCTCCTCCCACTCCACACCTATACATGGCTCCTCCCATTCCATCGATGTATATCCTGCACCCCTCGTGTATATACTCCCCATGTGACCCATCTACACCTGACTCTCTACACCTATACATGGCTCCCCCCATTCCACACCTATACATGGCCCCTCCCATTCCACACCTATACATGGCTCCTCCCATTCCACACCTATACATGGCTCCTCCCATTCCATCCGTTGTATATCCTGCACCCCTCGTGTATAAAGGATCACCTGTATATCCTCCCCATGTGACCCATCTACACCAAACTCCATACCTATACCTGGCTCCTCCCATTCCACACCTAAACATGGCTCCTCCCATTCCATCCAATATATATCCTGCACCCCTCGTGTGTATACCAGGGGCGGACTGACAACTCATGGGACCCCCGAGAAATAGGGGGATCATGGGGCCCCTGTGTCCTTGCCCAAACTAAAAAAAGCCTATGAAAAAGGTACCAGGGGCATCTCATGGGGCCCCCTATTGACCCCGGGCCCTCGGGCATTGCCCGAGTTTCCAAATGGTCAGTCTGCCCCTGGTATATACCTGTATATCCTCCCCATATGACCCATGTATACCTGACTCCACACCTATACTTGGCTCCTCCCATTCCACACCTATACCTGGCTCCTCCCATGCCACACCTATACCTGGCTCCTCCCATGCCATGCCTATACCTGGCTCCCCCCATGCCACGCCTATACCTGGCTCCCCCCCATGCCACGCCTATACCTGGCTCCTCCCATGCCACGCCTATACCTGGCTCCCCCTCATGCCACACCTATACATGGCTCCCCCTATGCCACACCTATAAATGGCTCCTCCCATGCCATGCCTATACCTGGCTCCTCCGATTCCACACCTATACATGGCTCCTCCCATTCCACACCTATACCTGGCTCCTCCCATGCCACGCCTATATCTGGCTCCTCCCATGCCACGCCTATACCTGGCTCCTCCCATGCCACGCCTATACCTGGCTCCTCCCATGCCATGCCTATACCTGGCTCCTCCCATGCCATGCCTATACCTGGCTCCTCCCATGTCACGCCTATACCTGGCTCCTCCCATGTCACGCCTATACCTGGCTCCTCCCATGTCACGCCTATACCTGGCTCCTCCCATGCCACGCCTATACCTGGCTCCTCCCATGCCAAGCCTATACCTGGCTCCCCCCCCATGCCACGCCTATACCTGGTTCCTCCCATTCCACACCAAAAATGGCTCCTCCCATGCCACACCAATACATGGCTCCCCCCACGCCACACCTATACATGGCACCCCCCACGCCACACCTATACATGGCTCCTCCTACGCCACACCTATACCTGGCTCCCCCCATTCCACACCTATACCTGGCTCCTCCCATTCCACATCTATACCTGGCTCCTCCCATGCCACATCTATACCTGGCTCCTCCCATGCCACACCTATACCTGGCTCCTCCCATGACACGCCTATACCTGGCACCTCCCATGACATGCCTATACCTGGCTCCTCCCATGCCACACCTATACCTGGCTCCTCCCATGACACGCCTATACCTGGCTCCTCCCATGACACGCCTATACCTGGCTCCTCCCATTCCACATCTATACCTGGCTCCTCCCATGCCACGCCTATACCTGGTCGTACCTTCGGTGCAGTAGCACCCATCCACGCAGGCCACTTCGCTGTCTATACACGGCTTCCTCCGGTGACAGGAGTCGGGGCAGCAGGCGATACATTCGTTGTACAGAAGATCCCCCTCACACGGGACGGCTGCAGGTGAGACATCGGGTCATTACAGTCCACATGGGGCCCCTTCCGTGCCGGGGACTCATCATTCCATGTTACCAGGATGGAGGGGCGGTCTCTGTGCCCCCTCATTGGACGGGATCTATAGACGGGGGGCGGTCTCTGTGCCCCCTCATTGGACGGGATCTACAGACGGGGGGCGGTCTCTGTGCCCCCTCATTGGACGGGATCTACAGACGGGGGCGGTCTCTGTGCCCCCTCATTGGACAGGATCTACAGATGGGGGGCGGTCTCTGTGCCCCCTCATTGGACGGGATCTACAGACGGGGGGCGGTCTCTGTGCCCCCTCATTGGACGGGATCTACAGACGGAGGCGGTCTCTGTGCCCCCTCATTGGACAGGATCTACAGACGGGGGGCGGTCTCTGTGCCCCCTCATTGGACGGGATCTACAGACGGGGGCAGTCTCTGTGCCCCCTCATTGGACAGGATCTACAGACGGGGGCAGTCTCTGTGCCCCCTCATTGGACGGGATCTACAGACGGGGGGCGGTCTCTGTGCCCCCTCATTGGATGGGATATACAGAATGGGGGCGGTCTCTGTGCCCCCTCATTGGATGGGATCTACAGACGGAGGATGGTCTCTGTGCCTCCTCATTGGACGGAATCTATAGACGGGGGGCGGTCTCTGTGCCCCCTCATTGGACAGGATATACAGAATGGGGGCGGTCTCTGTGCCTCCTCATTGGACGGGATCTACAGACGGGGGGCGGTCTCTGTGCCCCCTCATTGGACGGGATCTACAGACGGGGGGGTCTCTATGCTTCCTCAATGGACGGGATCTACAGACGGGGGGCGGTCTCTGTGCCCCCTCATTGGACGGGATCTACAGACGGCGGGGCGGTCTCTGTGCCCCCTCATTGGACGGAATCTACAGACGGGGGGCGGTCTTTGTGCCCCCTCATTGGACGGGATCTACAGATGGGGGGGCGGTCTCTGTGCCCCCTCATTGGACAGAATCTACAGATGGGGGGGCGGTCTCTGTTTCCCCTCATTGGACGGGATCTACAGACGGGGGGGGCGGTCTCTGTGCCCCCTCATTGGACGGGATCTACAGATGGGGGGGCGGTCTCTGTGCCCCCTCATTGGACGGGATCTACAGATGGGGGGCGGTCTCTGTGCCCCCTCATTGGACGGGATCTACAGATGGGGGGCGGTCTCTGTGCCCCCTCATTGGACGGGATCTACAGACGGGGGGCGGTCTCTGTGCCCCCTCATTGGACGTAACATACAGACGGGGGGCGGTCTCTGTGCCCCCTCATTGAACGGGATCTACAGACGGGGGGCGGTCTCTGTGCCCCCACATTGGACGTAACATACAGACGGGGGGCGGTCTCTGTGCCCCCTCATTGAACGGGATCTACAGACGGGGGGCGGTCTCTGTGCCCCCACATTGGACGTAACATACAGACGGGGGGCGGTCTCTGTGCCCCCTCACTGGACGGGACCTACAGACGGGGGGCGGTCTCTGTGCCCCCTCATTGGACGAGACACACAGGCGGGGGACCCCCCCCGGGGACCCCCCGGCCCCCCAACCCCCAGACTCTCCTATATACATCCTGGGACAATTCCTCTGTAATGTACTCACCGCAGCGTCCGTACTTCTCCCGCCAGCCATGTAGAGGGAGACCGGCGTGGGCACAGGAGCGCGCATACTCTGCCAGGGCGTGACACCACGTGTCCAAATCCCCATCCGACCTGCAGGAGAGAGGGGGAGGGTGAGATACACCAAGGGGACCCCATTGTGACACATGACCACACTCGGGACCCCATTGTGTGACACATGACCACACTCGGGACCCCATTGTGTGACACATGACCACACTCGGGGGACCCCATTGTGTGACACATGACCGCACTCGGGGGACCCCATTGTGTGACACATGACCGCACTCGGGGGACCCCATTGTGTGTGACACATGACCGCACTCGGGGGACCCCATTGTGTGACACATGACCGCACTCGGGGGACCCCATTGTGTGACACATGACCACACTCAGGGGACCCCATTGTGTGACACATGACCACACTCAGGGGACCCCATTGTGTGACACATGACCGCACTCAGGGGACCCCATTGTGTGACACATGACCGCACTCGGGGGACCCCCATTGTGTGTGACACATGACCGTACTCGGGGGACCCCATTGTGTGACACATGACCGCACTCGGGGGACCCCATTGTGTGACACATGACCGCACTCGGGGGACCCCATTGTGTGACACGACCACACTCGGGGGACCCCATTGTGTGACACATGACCGCACTCGGGGGACCCCATTGTGTGACACATGACCGCACTCGGGGGACCCCATTGTGTGTGACACATGACCGCACTCGGGGGACCCCATTGTGTGACACATGACCGCACTCGGGGGACCCCATTGTGTGACACATGACCGCACTCGGGGGACCCCATTGTGTGTGACACATGACCGCATTCGGGGGACCCCCATTGTGTGTGACACATGACCGTACTCGGGGGACCCCCATTGTGTGTGACACATGACCGTACTCGGGGGACCCCATTGTGTGACACATGACCGCACTCGGGGGACCCCATTGTGTGTGACACATGACCGCACTCGGGGGACCCCATTGTGTGTGACACATGACCGCACTCGGGGGACCCCATTGTGTGACACATGACCGCACTCGGGGGACCCCATTGTGTGACACATGACCGCACTCGGGGGACCCCATTGTGTGTGACACATGACCGCACTCGGGGGACCCCATTGTGTGTGACACATGACCGCACTCGGGGGACCCCATTGTGTGTGACACATGACCGCACTCGGGGGACCCCATTGTGTGTGACACATGACCGCACTCGGAGGACCCCATTGTGTGTGACACATGACCGCACTCGGGGGACCCTATTGTGTGTGACACATGACCGCACTCGGAGGACCCCATTGTGTGTGACACATGACCGCACTCGGGGGACCCCATTGTGTGTGACACATGACCGCACTCGGGGGACCCCATTGTGTGTGACACATGACCGCACTCGGGGGACCCCATTGTGTGACACATGACCACACTCGGGGGACCCCATTGTGTGACACATGACCGCACTCGGGGGACCCCATTGTGTGTGACACATGACCGCACTCGGGGGACCCCATTGTGTGTGACACATGACCGCACTCGGGGGACCCCATTGTGTGTGACACATGACCGCACTCGGGGGACCCCATTGTGTGTGACACATGACCGCACTCGGGGGACCCCATTGTGTGACACATGACCACACTCGGGGGACCCCATTGTGTGACACATGACCGCACTCGGGGGACCCCATTGTGTGTGACACATGACCGCACTCGGGGGACCCCATTGTGTGACACATGACCGCACTCGGGGGACCCCATTGTGTGTGACACATGACCGCACTCGGGGGACCCCATTGTGTGTGACACATGACCGCACTCGGGGGACCCCATTGTGTGTGACACATGACCGCACTCGGGGGACCCCATTGTGTGTGACACATGACCGCACTCGGGGGACCCCATTGTGTGTGACACATGACCGCACTCGGGGGACCCCATTGTGTGTGACACATGACCGCACTCGGGGGACCCCATTGTGTGTGACACATGACCGCACTCGGGGGACCCCATTGTGTGTGACACATGACCGCACTCGGAGGACCCCATTGTGTGTGACACATGACCGCACTCGGGGGACCCCATTGTGTGTGACACATGACCGCACTCGGGGGACCCCATTGTGTGTGACACATGACCGCACTCGGAGGACCCCATTGTGTGTGACACATGACCGCACTCGGGGGACCCCATTGTGTGTGACACATGACCGCACTCGGGGGACCCCATTGTGTGACACATGACCACACTCGGGGGACCCCATTGTGTGTGACACATGACCGCACTCGGGGGACCCCATTGTGTGTGACACATGACCGCACTCGGGGGACCCCATTGTGTGACACATGACCGCACTCGGGGGACCCCATTGTGTGACACATGACCGCACTCGGGGGACCCCATTGTGTGACACATGACCGCACTCGGGGGACCCCATTGTGTGTGACACATGACCGCACTCGGGGGACCCCAATGTGTGTGACACATGACCGCACTCGGAGGACCCCATTGTGTGTGACACATGACCGCACTCGGGGGACCCCATTGTGTGTGACACATGACCGCACTCGGGGGACCCCATTGTGTGTGACCGCACCGTCCCCTCCACTATCTCCGCCCCCCGTGCTCACCATCACTCACCTGCAGAGGTCACTAGTACAGCCGGCCATGTAGGGGAGGGGCTGACTATGTGGTGACAACTGTGGAATGGATGTTGGAGGAGAACAGAGCACAGCGACTGCGACATCTGCAGAGAGGAGAGATGACATCACACAACCGAACATTTCATTGTCCCCCGCCCACCCCCAACAAGCCACACCCACTCTCACTATGAGATGATTCTGTCTCCTCCCCATATTACAAAGCCATAATTCATGATTTCATCAGTCTGCTGCAGGCAGGAGGAAGCATTTCCTCAGTCTCTCCTCCCCCAGTGATCAGACTGTACATTGTAACTTTGTAGAAGGAGGAGGAGTCATTTCCTGTGTCTCCTCCCCCAGTGATCAGACTGTACATTGTAACTTTGTAGGAGGAGAAGGAAGCGTTTCACACGGACATATCACTCGGCATGCATGGCCTTAACATGGATATAAGAATGGTTTTGTACTTACCAGGGGTGGACTGTGAACTCATGGGGCCCCTGGGCAATAGGGGATCATGGGGCCCCTGTGTCCTCATCCACACTCAATCCGCACCCAAAAAACCCTATGAAAAGTACTTACCATAAATTCTTGAGGGATGCAGGAATTCAGGAACAGTCGGGTTATACTTCCACTTAGAGGAGGTTGGGACACCAGCAACCAGGTGAGGTGAGGTCCCCTCGAGGCAGGAGAGTCTGCCAATGACCATGGAAGGCCCCAGCCTGGTGTTCAGACCAGGACAGAGGAGATGACTTCCTGAACACCGAGCAGGGACCAGCTGTGAGCCAAAAATTCCACCACAACGGGTGGACCAATACAACTACCAATAGACCAAACAATATAATATGGGGAACAAAGAACACCGGAAAATATTCCCCAGAGGGAACCTGGGACAAGAAACAGGTCCACTGGAGAAGATTCCACCAGTGGAAGGCCCAAGGCTCGGAATTCAGAGAAGGAAGGTACCAGGATACGAAGAAAGTCAGTTGGTCACACCTCACAGGAGATATCCAAGGGAAGTGAGAAACCTCCATCAGATTCCACTGGACTGACAATAGACCTCGGAGACTGGTGGGAACTCTAAAGTCAGCCTGATGGAAGAAGTGAGGCAGGTAAGTACTCCTACAAGGGCGGGCAGGGAAGAAGGTGTGCTGTAGCTCTAGATTGGTGAACATGAACACCAGAATAACGGGAGGATGAGAGGGACTCATTCACTAAAACACCCAGAGGTGTCCCTGGGGCCTGAGAAGGACACTCTGCACGGCCTGTCTATCCTAATACAGAAGACAGTTCTAAGAGTCATCTGACCCAAACCGGTCCAGTGAAGCTTCAACACCCATTGAGTGAGCGGCAGGAACCTTCACCAAATGTTCACCTGATCAGGAACAGAACTGAGGATCTGGATAAACTTCCTCAAGAGGCTGCAGACAAGTCATGGAAGGAGGATCTACAGTTGGCCATAGACACACGGTGTACACATTCAGCCTTCAGATCTTCAAGGATGTCAGGTGGGAGGGTGCTGACAGGACCTACCAAAATCTGAAATGAAGGTTTCCCTCTGTGTGAGTGTTGTATCCCCCCTCCCCCCCTCACTTTTGATGTATCTTATCTGTAGCCCTTTTTTTTTTTTTTTTTTTTTTTTCTCTCAATCCATTCTAACATTCTGTTTAAACTTTGTGATTTTTAATAGTACTGCTTAGACCTTGAAGAAGGGGACATACCCCGAAAGCTTGTCCTCAAAATTGTATGTTAGTGCAAATAAAAAAAGTATCACGGACAGTACTCAATTGTTTCTGTCGCAAATGCACTAATACGACTACAATCACCTCAAGCAAAATGGAAGATACTGCATATAGCCGCATAAAGAAGCAGTTAACCAACCTAATCACAAAGGAAACACAGATCAACAGTGATATTTTCTTTCTCTCAAGATGCAAAAAGAGGAATCTCATACCACAAGGCCTGCGGATTAAAAATCCTTGCGTAAATACAATCAACTCTCCTTATGCAGAAGGACTTTGCAGACGCACCAGTGAGAGATTAAGGAATCACCTCATTCACAAACTGTATGGAAAAAGGGTAACTATCAGGATACAGAAACAGTCTTTGTTTGAAACCCTAACATCATTGGACCCTACCAACATTAACCAAATCAAGAATGAATTGGAAACTTTACAAAGACAAACACAAAAACTTGACCATGAATGGGAAACAAAAAAAACTTCAGAAGCTGCACCAAGAGCAGACCTTTTGGATACAACCTAAACATAAAAGCAACCCAACATCTATACCTCTTACCATCAGTGACCTGGAATCTAATCGGGAATCCCAAGGGATCCCTTGTGTAAATGCTGACCCGACTGAAAATGTGGATATTACAGAGGAACTTGGAATCATCAACTTGTCAAATCATAAACTTTCTGAACCAGAATTAACTATCCTCTCCAAAGGCCTTACATTCTGCCCAACCACCAAATTGGATCATTTACAAGTATTGTCAGATATGGAGGATTTCTTCAGGAGACTAAGGCTCAAAGAATATTCCACAATAATGAAAGGAATCCTAGGACAATGGAGTGCGACACAAAGAAAAAGAACAGCTGCTTCACACCTCCACAAGGACGCAACCCCAAACTGGACACCTATATTGATAGCTTCAGACTGCGAGCTACATCCCTGATATCCACCCAGCAAAAGAAAATTCTGTACAATCTTTCACCACTAGAGCGAAGGGCTATACACAATTTGCGCAACAATCAGGCCATCACCATCAAACCAGCGGACAAAGGGGGAGCAGTTGTTGTGATGGATACAAACAAATACATACAAGAAGGCCAGAGGCAGCTGGAAAATGCCATCTACTATAAAAAACTGGATCATGATCCAACCCAGGACTTTACAAAGCAATTAAAAGGTCTCATTAAAACACTTCCAGCCCACCTACATTCAGAACTTATAAATGCGATTCCGGATCATCCAGAAATCGGGGACTTCTACATGCTGCCCAAAGTCCACAAGCCAGGAAATCCAGGCAGACCCATCATAACAGGTATGAATACACTCACCGAACAAATCTCAGGCTTTGTAGAAAAAATTTTAAAACCGTTAGTCATGAATACTGCTAGTTTCCTGCAAGACACAACTGACTTTCTGAACAAGATCAACAACATCCAGCAATTACCATCTAATACACTTCTAGTGACTATGGATGTAGTATCCCCGTATAGTAATATCCCTCACAAGGATGGATGAGCTGCATGTCACAGATCCTTATCATCCTCACCAAACAACAAATACACTGCTGAGGATGTTACACAGCTCATTGAATTCATACTTACACACAACTACTTTGCTTTCAATAAGGACATCTATCTCCAATGTATGGGCACTGCGATGGGAAGTAAAATGGCACCCCAATATGCAAATTTATTTATGGCTGACCTGGAGGAACAATTCCTGAACAGCACGGAACAAAAACCATACAGATACGATCGCTATATTGATGATATTTTCATCATATGGACGGAAGGTGAAGAAAATCTAAAACAATTTTACTCATTGATGAACACTTTTCATCCATCAATCAAACTAAAAATGGAATACTCAAACACACAGGTCAACTTCCTAGACACCCCAGTATACATCAGGGATGATACGCTTCACACCTCAATATACAGAAAACCCACCGACAGATGCCACTACCTCCACAGTTCCAGCTTCCACCCCCAACACACGGAACGTGCCATCATACACAGTCAGGCCATCAGATACCACCGAGTATGTTCTGACCCAAGAGACAGAGATACACATCTCGGGACACTAGCAGACTCCTTCCATAAGAAAGGTTACAAGGACAAAACTATCAACACCGGCATAAACACAGCCTTGAGAACCCGAAGGGAAAATCTGCTTCAGTACAAAGAGAAAAAAACAAACAACCGTGTACCTCTAGTAACTACATACAACCCGGCACTAGAAGAAGGAAGAAAAATAATCAAAGATTTACAACCCATCATAGCAGAGGATGGAACTCTGAAAGAAATATTCCAGCAACCCCCAATACTGGCCTTCAGACAACCCCCAATACTGGCCTTCAGACAACCCCTCAATACTGGCCTTCAGACAACCCCTCAATACTGGCCTTCAGACAACCCCCCAATACTGGCCTTCAGACAACCCCCAATACTGGCCTTCAGACAACCCCCAATACTGGCCTTCAGACAACCCCCCAATACTGGCCTTCAGACAACCCCCAATACTGGCCTTCAGACAACCCCCCAATACTGGCCTTCAGACAACCCCCCAACCTCAGAAATAAACTAATCAGTAGGAAACTTCCTTCTGATGATGATGCCACAAATAATGGAAGCGAACCCTGCAATAAGAAACGCTGCAAGCTGTGCAACCAAATCAATCCATCAACAAGTGTCAGACACTCAAAAGGGATCTTCATTATCTCCGGATCATACAGCTGCACCTCCAGTAATGTTGTGTACCTCATCCAGTGCAGAAAATGCAGCAAAGGATCTTATGTTGGTGAAACAGGACAGAGGTTGCAAACACGGATGAATTTACACAGACATACCATCAAGGAACATAAAGAAGATGACCTCTGCACACCTGTAGGACACCATTTCTCACAACCAGATCACAATATGGAAGACCTCAATATTTTAGTTCTGAAAGGAAAATTTAAATCCATCCAGGAAAGAAAAACATTTGAACTAAGAATGATAATTGTATTTGACACTAAAGATAACGGCCTTAATTTGGACCTGGGATTCCTCAACCATTATCTGACAGCTTTATGACTATTAGCTAAAACGTGACCCCCTCTGTGTGAGTGTTGTATCCCCCCTCCCCCCCTCACTTTTGATGTATCTTATCTGTAGCCCTTTTTTTTTTTTTCTCTCAATCCATTCTAACATTCTGCTTAAACTTTGTGATTTTTAATAGTACTGCTTAGACCTTGAAGAAGGGGACATACCCCGAAAGCTTGTCCTCAAAATTGTATGTTAGTGCAAATAAAAAAAGTATCACGGACAGGACTCAATTGCCTCTGGAGAGGAGGAATGCTGAGAGGTACCAGTTACCACAAGGGGTTCAATAGCACCCTAGGATGAAAAATGTTCTGAAGAAGGGAGTGAAATTCTGCATGGGATTCAGCCCCTGAGTTCTGTCAGCAACAGTAAAGGGGGTGTCAGGGTGGGAGGAACCTGGGAAGACACTACCGAGTACAGTAGCACAAGGAGGGAGATGAGGGGCAGCTGAAGGAGACACAAAGAGTTAGCCAATGGGCTAAAAGGGGTGTCATGAGCATCCAAATGCTGGGCAAAACTCCTCGACGACCTTTTCCGGATGTACACACAACCCCTCCACTTGTAGAAGTGGGACGCATCTTCATGCAGATGACGTATCGGAGGGGATACCTGACCTTTTGGTCACACAGCCCGAGTTGGAATTAGGCTCTGAAGGCGATGAGTACTTCATTCTGAGATAGATGAGGGAAGACGGTGGGATTCCGCCAACCCCTCCGCACTGACGCACCCCACACTCTGGATACTGGTGGCATTGTGAAGAACAGTGTCGGCGTCTCTCAAAGGAGAAGTATATCAGATAATCCTGGAATATTTCATCTACACCCAACGCATGTATCCAGAGTGCCCCACACCGCTTTACAGACTCCAGTCCCAGGAGAGACTCACGTTTCTGGGCTGGAGACCCACAGTCACCACTAAAGTATGAAGCTTCAGACATCTGCAGCCACTTTCTGAAATGGGGGATACCCCAGTGGTGGAGGGATCCTGCTTGAGGGCTTCTTCCCATTCTGATTAATGTCTGATAGACCAAAGTTACCGCCAACACAGGATGGAGGGCCAAGCCAGGCGATTCAAAGTGGGATCTAAGGTGGGAATGTAACTGTCTGCCCCTGAAGATGAAATGTGGGCACACGTTCCACCCATTTAGTGGCGATTCTGTCAATGTGGATGACGGAGATGTCCAGAGTCGGCACAGAGAACCAGATTAGAAACTCTATATCAGAGGGGAAATGTTCCAGCTTGGTAGTCAGCGTTTCCTGCCAAGTCCAGGTCGAGTCTCTGGATAGGACACACACGTACCCATCAGAGGGACTCCGCCATGTTTTGTCACAGACACTACCGGCCAGAGTCCCACCTTTAGGAATAATGTCCACTCAAGGTGCATTTTCAACACTTTACGGAAGAATGAGCGGACACAACAGTTCCACATCTTGACTCCCTTATCTATAGAGCACTTAGAGTCCAGCCATCTTCCTGAACAATCTTCCATGAGTCCTCCAGCAGTGACTATAGTCCCGGGCTTAGGCCCAGAAGGCCAACTACACTTCAGGCTGTCAGGGGTAGCCACGCCCACCTTCTCCCCAGGGCTTCACCCACACCAGAATATAAAAAGCCACATACCTCCTCCTAATAACATCACCAAGGGAGTGGCTTTTAGTAAAAGAGCAGTGCCACCTGCCTACAGGCTCATTCTCAGGTGGGGCTGAGGATCCTTCAGGGTGTTCCAGGCCACGTGGGTAAACGCCTCACAAAGATGGTGTACTGGAAAGGTCTTTGCAGCTGTAAGAGCTCTAAAAGGGTAGAAGAGAAGGATGATCCTCCAGTTGTAGGGTGATAGGCCCTCCATCAATAAGGTTTGACCCAACCCCCTGCATATCTTAGTCCACTGCAGGGGACTGTGGTGACCCAAAAAACAGGCTCTCCTAAGGTTGACTGCTGGGACTCTAAATCTGAGGTCATGACACAGGCCACCCAAAGGCATGGCTTGGTTCATGGGTTCAGGAGATGGGACTCTGCAGGGATGGGGCTGTGGAACACTTAGAACCTCTATGGGCAGCTTGCTCCAATATCTGGGCACAGGAAGTCCAGAATGGACATGGAGGCCCCTGTAGAAGGGTGGAGGCCATGGTCCCACCTGAGAGAAATGAAAGAGACTCTAAGAATGATAACCCTATAACAATATGTGAGGGGCGTACACACAGCACTCCACCTGACATCGGTACTCGATCCCTCAGCTTTAACCCTCGAAGTGGTACAATGCAGGATGGTGGGGGGAAATCTGAAAAGATTCCCAGCAGTACAAATGGTGAGGTGGCTCCTGGTGCTTCAGCCCAACTGGCCTCCCTCACTGAGTCTTCAGAGACGGGGTCTGACCTGCGCTATGACTCTGGACCTGGAAAGGGTCCTGCAGCCAACACATTACACTCCCTTCAATGCAGAGCCCGGAGCCTGAAGGTGAAGACCCGGGCTGGCCACACATGTCCGGGTACAGACTCCACACAGGTCCAGATAGGCGCTATGTAGAGATCGGCCCATCAGCAATGTAGGGAGGAATCTTTCTACGAAGCAAAAGGGCAGGATAAAAATGAGACTTAGAAATGGCCTCCAACATCCTCGGACAAAACCCAAGGCATGCTGGGTAGAGGAAGGGCTATACAGGGGCTGGCCTACAACGTCTCTGTCTGCTGGTGTCCCAACATCTGGTAGGTGGCAGTATAACCCAAGGCATGCTGGGTAGAGGAAGGGCTATACAGGGGCTGGCCTACAACGTCTCTGTCTGCTGGTGTCCCAACATCTGGTAGGTGGCAGTATAACCCAAGGCATGCTGGGTAGAGGAAGGGCTATACAGGGGCTGGCCTACAAAATCTCAGTCTCCTGGAGTCCCAACATCTGGTAGGTGGCAGTATAACCCAAGGCATGCTGGGTAGAGGAAGGGTTATACAGGGGCTGGCCTACAACGTCTCTGTCTCCTGGAGTCCCAACATCTGGTAGGTAGCCATATAACCCAAGGCATGCTGGGTAGAGGAAGTGTGTCAGGAATGGACTGGCCAGCTATGGTGGGACTCACCTGCCTTTTGATCTGCAGTACCAGGGCTGGATGAGTTCATCATGCTGAGTAGCGGCATCAGGCTGAATGCAGGCATCAGGCTGAGTAGAGGCTTCAGGCTGAGGAGAGGCTTCAGGCTGAGGAGAGGCTTCAGGCTGAGGAGAGGCATCAGGCTGAGGAGAGGCATCAGGCTGAGGAGAGGCATCAGGCTGAGGAGAGGCATCAGGCTGAGGAGAGGCTTCAGGCTGAGGAGAGGCATCCGGCTGAGGAGAGGCATCAGGCTGAGGAGAGGCATCAGGCTGAGGAGAGGCATCAGGCTGAGGAGAGGCTTCAGGCTGAGGAGAGGCATCCGGCTGAAGAGAGGCATCCGGCTGAAGAGAGGCTTCAGGCCGAGTAGAGGCTTCAGGCCGAGTAGAGGCCTGAAGCCTCTACTCGGCCTGAAGCCTCTACTCGGCCTAAAGCCTCTACTCGGCCTAAAGCCTCTACTCGGCCTGAAGCCTCTCTTCAGCCGGATGCCTCTCTTCAGCCGGATGCCTCTCTTCAGCCGGATGCCTCTCTTCAGCCGGATGCCTCTCCTCAGCCGGATGCCTCTCTTCAGCCGGATGCCTCTCTTCAGCCGGATGCCTCTCTTCAGCCGGATGCCTCTCTTCAGCCGGATGCCTCTCCTCAGCCTGATGCCTCTCCTCAGCCTGATGCCTCTCCTCAGCCTGATGCCTCTCCTCAGCCTGATGCCTCTCCTCAGCCTGATGCCGCTACTCAGCATGATGAACTCATCCAGCCCTGGTACTGCAGATCAAAAGGCAGGTGAGTCCCACCATAGCTGGCCAGTCCATTCCTGACAAAGGGCTATACAGGGGCTGGCCTACAACGTCTCTGGCTCCTGGAGTCCCAACATCCGGTAGGTAGCCATATAACCCAAGGCATGCTGGGTAGAGGAAGGGCTATACAGGGGCTGGCCTACAACGTCTCTGTCTCCTGGAGTCCCAACATCCGGTAGGTAGCCATATAACCCAAGGCATGCTGGGTAGAGGAAGGGCTATACAGGGGCTGGCCTACGACGTCTCTGTCTCCTGGAGTCCCAACGTCCGGTAGGTAGCCATATAACCCAAGGCATGCTGGGTAGAGGAAGGGTTATACAGGGGCTGGCCTACAATGTCTCTGTCTGCTGGTGTCCCAACATCCGGTAGGTGGCTGTATAACCCAAGGCATGCTGGGTAGAGGAAGGGCTATACAGGGGCTGGCCTACAACGTCTCTGTCTCCTGGAGTCCCAACATCTGGTAGGTGGCAGTATAATCCAAGGCATGCTGGGTAGAGGAAGGGCTATACAGGGGCTGGCCTACAACGTCTCAGTCTCCTGGAGTCCCAACGTCCGGTAGGTAGCCATATAACCCAAGGCATGCTGGGTAGAGGAAGGGCTATACAGGGGCTGGCCTACAACGTCTCAGTCTCCTGGAGTCCCAACATCTGGTAGGTAGCCATATAACCCAAGGCATGCTGGGTAGAGGAAGGGCTATCCAGGGGCTGGCCTACAACGTCTCTGTCTCCTGGAGTCCCAACATCTGGTAGGTGGCAGTATAACCCAAGGCATGCTGGGTAGAGGAAGGGCTATCCAGGGGCTGGCCTACAACGTCTCAGTCTCCTGGAGTCCCAACGTCCGGTAGGTAGCCATATAACCCAAGGCATGCTGGGTAGAGGAAGGGCTATCCAGGGGCTGGCCTACAACGTCTCAGTCTCCTGGAGTCCCAACGTCCGGTAGGTAGCCATATAACCCAATGGTGTCTGACCTCCTTTTGTCCCTCAAGGGGCGATGGAGGAATATCTGTTGATGGGTCCACTTTACCTGAGAAGGTGATACGTGGTCGCACAGTGTGGGGGAGGGGCACAAAACCTCATTCCAGGCAATAAGGACTACTAGACCTCCCCCCAGAGAAGCAGGAAGGTGCCGGCAGTGCCTGCTGTACCTGTGTCACACGTGGACTTGTCTTGGCACATGGCGGTTCGTACAGCATAGGAGCGCCGGGGGAGGATTTATGGGGCAGATCTTCTCTCCAACTATTCACAAACTCTTCAATGTTTTCTGTCAATTTTCCTGCAGATTTATGAGAGAGATACACGTTATATATACAGAACCCCAATACTCACCACATGAGGCCGGGATAAGAGGACCGCCTTCTTCACATTTATTATACGAGGACTAGGTATGGATACGAAGAATTCTTCTGCCTAGCCAGCAGGTGGAGCTCTCAGCAATTCCTCCCTACCGCCTATAGGAAAGCCTTTTGTTTATAGAGCTCAATAGCTCAAGCTGCATTGTACACAGAGCACAGACCTCTCCTCTATGACTCCTCCCTAATTGGATGGATCGGTCCCACCTTCCAATCAGACAAAGCAACACAGACAGGCAGAAAATGCTCACTTTAGGTAACCCAGAGTGCTCTGGGAAGAAAAGAAGAAAAAAGAGGAGAGGAGAGGGAGAGGAGAGGAGAGGAGAGGGAGAAGAGGGAGAGGAGAGGGAGAGGAGAGGGAGAGGAGAGGAGAGGGAGAAGAGGGAGAGGAGAGGGAGAGGAGAGGAGAGGGAGAAGAGGGAGAGGAGAGGGAGAGGAGAGGGAGAAGAGGGAGAGGAGAGGAGAGGAGAGAAGAGGGAGAGGAGAGAAGAGGGAGAGGAGAGGGAGAGGAGAGGAGAGGGAGAAGAGGGAGAGGAGAGGGAGAAGAGGGAGAGGAGAGGAGAGAAGAGGGAGAGGAGAGGAGAGGGAGAGGAGAGGAGAGAAGAGGGAGAGGAGAGAAGAGGGAGAGAAGAGGGAGAGGAGAGGGAGAGGAGAGGGAGAGTAGAGGAGAGAAGAGGGAGAGGAGAGGGAGAGGAGAGGAGAGAAGAGGGAGAGAAGAGGGAGAGGAGAGGAGAGGAGAGAAGAGGGAGAGGAGAGGAGAAGAGAAGAGGGAGGAGAAGAGAAGGAGAGAAGAGAGGGAGAAGAGAGGGAGAGGAGAGAAGAGGGAGAGGAGAGAAGAGGGAGAGGAGAGAAGAGGGAGAGGAGAGGAGAGAGAGAGAAGAGAGAGAAGAGGGAGAGGAGAGAAGAGAGAGAAGAGGGAGAGGAGAGAGAGAAGAGGGGAGAAGAGAGTGAAGAGGGAGAGGAGAGAAGAGAGAGAAGAGGGAGAGGAGAGAAGAGGAGGGAAGTGAAGGGGAGGGGAGGGCACCTAGGCAGTGGCGGTGTTGGTGGTTCGGGTGACATTCATGAATATTTGTTTTTTTCATATGAAGGACATTTGGGGTCTCGGATTGTACATTGTGGGGTCTCGGATTGTACATTTGGGGTCTCGGATTGTACATTGTGGGGTCTCGGTCTGTACATTGTGGGGTCTCGGATTGTACATTGTGGGGTCTCGGATTGTACATTTGGGGTCTCGGATTGTACATTGTGGGGTCTCGGTCTGTACATTGTGGGGTCTCGGATTGTACATTTGGGGTCTCGGATTGTACATTGTGGGGTCTCGGATTGTACATTGTGGGGTCTCGGATTGTACATTGTGGGGTCTCGGTCTGTACATTGTGGGGTCTCGGATTGTACATTGTGGGGTCTCGGATTGTACATTGTGGGGTCTCGGTCTGTACATTGTGGGGTCTCGGATTGTACATTGTGGGGTCTCGGATTGTACATTTGGGGTCTCGGATTGTACATTGTGGGGTCTCGGATTGTACATTGTGGGGTCTCGGTCTGTACATTGTGGGGTCTCGGTCTGTACATTGTGGGGTCTCGGATTGTACATTTGGGGTCTCGGATTGTACATTGTGGGGTCTCGGATTGTACATTGTGGGGTCTCGGTCTGTACATTGTGGGGTCTCGGTCTGTACATTGTGGGGTCTCGGATTGTACATTGTGGGGTCTCGGTCTGTACATTGTGGGGTCTCGGATTGTACATTTGGGGTCTCACCATAGCTGGTCACCAGATCATCCTGAGGAATCCAGTTATTATTCCCGCAGAGTCCGTGTGTCCTCCCGAAATAATCGGGACTCATCTTCAGATAGACAGAGGAGTTCCCATCCCAGGCCATTGAGAAGACGTCCTGCCGCCGCACGATGACGTATCCAGAGACGGCTTGGATCTTCACGTTCCCCACTGTGTATGGCAGCCCCACCCTGCACAGAGAACGAGGGATACAATGAATGGACTGAGGGACAGATCCCCCACTCATAATCCCCCCCACTTCGCTCATAATCCCCCCCCACTCATAATCTTCCCCCCCCCACTCTACTCATAATCCCCCCCCCCACCGCTCATAATCCTCCCCCACTTCGCTCATAATCCCCCCCCCACTCATAATCTTCCCCCCCCACTCTGCTCATAATCCCCCCCCACCGCTCATAATCCCCCCCACTTTGCTCATAATCCCCCCCACTCCGCTCATAATTGCCCCAAACACCTCCTGCCGGATTTCTAGGCACAGCCAATAGGAGGCCATGTCCTGTGGAGCTCCCAGTAGCTGTGATGGGGAGTGATGGGAGCTGTAGTCTGTCATTGGTCAGGATGTTCCCCTGGGTGGTGTCTCCAGAGGAGAATGACATCGCCATGTCCTGGAGGAATTCGGTGACGTCATCGGGGCATACATGGTACGTCCCAGAATCCCTCTCACCGTGTCCATTCCCAGCGATCGTTCAGTGGATCTCGGGAAGACTTCGTACATTGTTGCAGATTTCCCCCCCCCTCCCCCCTGTACAAAACGAAACATAATATCCAGAATACGCCCAGAAAAGCATCCACCTGCAGAGGGCGCTCCCACCGCTCACCACCAACAGAGGTCACTCTATTGTCCTCCATACAGAATCTACACTCACCGAAGTGCTGTCCAATGACCCGGCAACACAAACTGCTAATCAGCCAATCACACGGCAGCAACTCAATGCATGTAGGCACCTAGACGTGGTGAAGACGACTTCCTGAAGTTCAAACCGAGCATCAGAATGGGGAAGAAAGGGGATTGAAGTGACTTTGAACGTGGCATGGGTGTTGGTGCCAGACGGGCTGGTCTGAGGAAAATGCCTTGCTGAGGTCAGAGGTCAGAGGAGAATGGCAGTCTGGGTCCAGATGATAGAAAGGCAACAGGAACTCCAATAACCCCTCGTTACACCCAAGGTATGCAGAATACCATCTCTGGATGCACAGCACGTCCAACCTTGAAGCAGATGGGCTACAGCAGCAGAAGACCACACCGGGTGCCACTCCTGTCAGCTAAGACCACACCGGGTGCCACTCCTGTCAGCTAAGACCACACCGGGTGCCACTCCTGTCAGCTAAGAACAGGAAACTGAGGCTACAATTCGCACAGGATCACCAAAACTGGACAACAGAAGATTGGAAAAACATTGCCTGGTCTGATGAGTCTGGATTTCGGCTGCGACATTCAGATGGCAGAGTCAGAATTTGGGGTAAACAACATGAAAGCATGGATCCATCCTGCCTTGTATCAATGGTTCAGGCTGGTGGTGGTGGTGTCATGGTGTGGGGGATCCATCCTGCCTTGTATCAATGGTTCAGGCTGGTGGTGGTGGTGTCATGGTGTGGGGGATCCATCCTGCCTTGTATCAATGGTTCAGGCTGGTGGTGTCATGGTGTGGGGGATCCATCCTGCCTTGTATCAATGGTTCAGGCTGGTGGTGGTGGTGTCATGGTGTGGGGGATCCATCCTGCCTTGTATCAATGGTTCAGGCTGGTGGTGGTGGTGTCATGGTGTGGGGGATCCATCCTGCCTTGTATCAATGGTTCAGGCTGGTGGTGGTGGTGTCATGGTGTGGGGGATCCATCCTGCCTTGTATCAATGGTTCAGGCTGGTGGTGGTGGTGTCATGGTGTGGGGGATCCATCCTGCCTTGTATCAATGGTTCAGGCTGGTGGTGGTGGTGTCATGGTGTGGGGGATCCATCCTGCCTTGTATCATCGGTTCAGGCTGGTGGTGGTGGTGTCATGGTGTGGGGGATCCATCCTGCCTTGTATCATCGGTTCAGGCTGGTGGTGGTGGTGTCATGGTGTGGGGGATCCATCCTGCCTTGTATCAATGGTTCAGGCTGGTGGTGGTGGTGTCATGGTGTGGGGGATCCATCCTGCCTTGTATCAATGGTTCAGGCTGGTGGTGTCATGGTGTGGGGGATCCATCCTGCCTTGTATCAATGGTTCAGGCTGGTGGTGTCATGGTGTGGGGGATCCATCCTGCCTTGTATCAATGGTTCAGGCTGGTGGTGTCATGGTGTTGGTGATCCATCCGGCCTTGTATCCATGGTTCAGGCTGGTGGTGTCATGGTGTGGGGGATCCATCCTGCCTTGTATCAATGGTTCAGGCTGGTGGTGGTGGTGGTGTCATGGTGTGGGGGATCCATCCTGCCTTGTATCAATGGTTCAGGCTGGTGGTGGTGGTGTCATGGTGTGGGGGATCCATCCTGCCTTGTATCCTTGGTTCAGGCTGGTGGGGGTGTCATGGTGTGGGGGATCCATCCTGCCTTGTATCCTTGGTTCAGGCTGGTGGTGGTGTCATGGTGTGGGGGATCCATCCTGCCTTGTATCAATGGTTCAGGCTGGTGGTGGTGTCATGGTGTTGGGGAGATCTTCTTGGCACACTTTGGGCCCCTTAGTACCAATTGAGCATCTTATAAACTCCACAGTCTACCTGAGTATTGTTGCTGACCATGTCCACCCCTCCATGACTCCAGTGTCCCCATCTTCTGATGGCTCCTTCCAGGCAGGATAATGCTCCGTGTCACAAAGCTCAGATCATCTCCAACATGACAATGAGGTCCCTGGACTCCAATGGCCTCCACAGTCACCAGATCTCCATCCAATAGAGCACCTTTGGGATGCGGTGGAAAGTTAGATTCCCATCATGGATGTACAGCCAACAAATCTGCAGCAACTGCGTGACGTCATCATGTCAATATGGAGTAAATCTCTGAGGAACGTTCCCAACACCTTGTTGGATCTACACCATGAAGAATGAAGGCCAAAGGGGGTCCAACCTGGGACTAGCAAGGTGGACCTCATAAAGTTGTCGCTGAGTGCAGATCCCCTTCACTGTCCCTCATCATCACCAAACCCCCCATTCACAGCAAGACCCCCATCTCTTGCAGGACCCCCCCCCCCCAGCAGAATCCCCCCACCCCCCCAGTATAATGTGGTGACGCTCGCGGCCACTTACTGGACGTTGTTATAGAGGACAATTCGGTTCTGTAACTTGATTTCCCCGACTCCGGCAAAGTACAGACTGACGGAACGCAGGCAGGAGTACGGGAGGGAGCCGCAGGCTGGGTCATTGTGGACCTGCAGAGATCAAGGAGAACACACAGCTCACCGACTGCTAAGAGATGGCCAGCACGCTGGGAATCAATTGCTCTGTTCTCCTTGTGGAGGAGAAAATCAAATATAGATTAGAAGGATGGGACCAGGCAGGGTGAGCTGGGCTGGGATTGGTCAGGAAAGGGTGAGCTGGGCTGGGATTGGTCAGGAAAGGGTTTGATTGTCTGGGATTGGTCAGGAAATGGTGTGCTGGGCTGGGATTGGTCAGGAAAGGGTGGGATTGGCTGGGATTGGTCAGGAAAGGGTGGGATTGGCTGGGATTGGTCAGGAAAGGGTGGGATGGGCTGGGATTGGTCAGGAAAGGGTGGATGGGCTGGGATTGGTCAGGAAAGGGTGGATGGGCTGGGATTGGTCAGGAAAGGGTGGATGGGCTGGGATTGGTCAGGAAAGGGTGGATGGGCTGGGATTGGTCAGGAAAGGGTGGATGGGCTGGGATTGGTCAGGAAAGGGTGGGATCGGCTGGGATTGGTCAGGAAAGGGTGGATGGGCTGGGATTGGTCAGGAAATGGTGGGCTGGGCTTGGTCAGGAAAGGGTGGGATGGGCTGGGATTGGTCAGGAAATGGTGTGTGATGGTGGAGGGGGGAGGAGTACAAAATAATCGTCTCTGAGCCATCAGAACATTCCAATTCCCGGACAACATCTGATGACACCAAACATTCAGGAAACGAGTTCTGATTGTACCGAATCTCTGCCTGGAAATACATCCCCAGAGGAGATCCAACCACCGACCAATCACAAGGGATAATACCACCGACCAATCACAAGGGATAATACCACCGACCAATCACAGACACCGCACCGCCGACCAATCACAGACACCGCACCGCCGACCGATCACAGACACCACCAACCAACCAATCACAGACACCCCCCCGCCGACCAATCACAGACACCGCACCACCGACCAATCACAGACACCGCACTGCCGACCAATCACAGACACCACACTGCACCACCGACCAATCACAGACACCACACCACCAACCAACCAATCACAGACACCACACCACCAACCAACCAATCACAGACACCACACTGCACCACCGACCAATCACAGACACCACAAACCAACCAATCACAGACACCACACCGCCGACCAATCACAAGAGATAATACCACCGACCAATCACAGACACCGCACCACCGACCAATCACAGACACCGCACCGCCGACCAACCAATCACAGACACCACACCGCCGACCAATCACAAGAGATAATACCACCGAACAATCACAGACACCGCACCACCGACCAATCACAGACACCGCACCGCCGACCAATCACAGACACCGCACCGCCGACCAATCACAGACACCGCACCGCCGACCAATCACAGACACCGCACCGCCGACCAATCACAGACACCGCACCGCCGACCAATCACAGACACCGCACCACTGACCAATCACAGACACCGCACTGCACCATCGAACAATCACAGACACCACACCACCAACCAACCAATCACAGACACCACACCGCCGACCAATCACAAGAGATAATACCACCGAACAATCACAGACACCACACCGCACCACCGACCAATCACAGACACCGCACCACCGACCAATCACAGACACCGCACCGCTAACCAATCACAGACACCGCACTGCCGACCAATCACAGACACCGCACCATCGAACAATCACAGACACCACACCGCCGACCAATCACTGACACAGCACCGCTGACCAATCACAGACACCACACCGCCGACCAATCACAGACATCGCACCGCACCACCGACCAATCACAGACACCGCACCGCTGACCAATCACAGACACCACACCACCAACCAACCAATCACAGACACCACACCGCCGACCAATCACAAGAGATAATACCACCGAACAATCACAGACACCACACCGCACCACCGACCAATCACAGACACCGCACCACCGACCAATCACAGACACCGCACCGCTAACCAATCACAGACACCACACCGCACCATCGAACAATCACAGACACCACACCGCCGACCAATCACTGACACAGCACCGCTGACCAATCACAGACACCACACCGCCGACCAATCACAGACATCGCACCGCACCACCGACCAATCACAGACACCGCACCGCTGACCAATCACAGACACCACACCGCCGACCAATCACAGACATCGCACCACACCGCCGACCAATCACAGACACCACACCGCACCACCAACCAATCACAGACACCGCACCGCTGACCAATCACAGACACCGCACCGCACCACCAACCAATCACAGACACCGCACCGCTGACCAATCACAGACACCACACCACCGACCAATCACAGACATCGCACCGCACCACCGACCAATCACAGACACCACACCACCGACCAATCACAGACATCGCACCACCGACCAATCACAGACACCGCACCGCCGACCAATCACAGACACCGCACCGCCGACCAACAAATCACAGACACCACACTGCACCACCGACCAATCACAGACACCACACCGCCGACCAATCACAGACACCGCACCACTGACTAGGACTAGATTGGGGAATGTGGGACTAGATTGGGGAATCCGGGACTAGATTGGAGAATGTGGGACTAGATTGGGGAATCCGGGACTAGACTGGGGAATCCGGGACTAGATTGGGGAATCCGGGACTAGATTGGGGAATCCGGGACTAGACTGGGGAATCCGGGACTAGATTGGGGAATGTGGGACTAGATTGGGGAATCCGGGAATAGATTGGGGAATGTTGGACTAGACTGGGGAATCCGGGACTAGATTGGGGAATCCGGGAATAGATTGGGGGATCCGGGAATAGATTGGGGAATGTGGGACTAGATTGGGGAATCAGGGAGTTGATTGGGGAATCCGGGAATGTGGGGAATCCGGGACTAGATTGGGGAATCCGGGACTAGATTAGGGAATCCGGGAATGTGGGGAATCCGGGACTAGATTGGGGAATCTGTGAATGTGGGACTAGATTGGGGAATCCGGGACTAGATTGGGAAACGTGGGACTAGATTGGGGAATCCAAGAGTTGATTGGGGAATCCGGGAATGTGGGGAATCTGGGACTAGATTGGGGAATCCGGGAATGTGGGGAATACGGGACTAGATTGGGGAATCCGGGACAATATCGGGGAATCCAGGACAAGATTGGGGAATCCAGGACTAGATTGGGGAATCCGGGAATGTGGGGAATCTGGGAATGTGGGGAATCCGGGAATGTGGGGAATCCGGGACTAGATTGGGGAATCCGGGACAAGATTGGGGAATCCGGGACTAGATTGGGGAATCCGGGAATGTGGGGAATCCAGGACTAGATTGGGGAATCCGGGACAAGATTGGGGAATCCGGGACAAGATTGGGGAATCCAGGACTAGATTGGGGAATCCGGGAATGTGGGGAATCTGGGAATGTAGGGAATCCGGGAATGTGGGGAATCCGGGACTAGATTGGGGAATGTGGGACTAGACTGGGGAATGTGGGACTAGATTGGGGAATGTGGGACTAGATTGGGGAATCCGGGAATAGATTGGGGAATGTGGGACTAGATTGGGGAATCCGGGACTAGATTGGGGAATTAGGGAGTTGATTGGGGAATCCGGGAATGTGGGGAATCCGGGACTAGATTGGGGAATCCGGGACTAGATTAGGGAATCCGGGAATGTGGGGAATCCGGGACTAGATTGGGGAATCCGGGACTAGATTAGGGAATCCGGGAATGTGGGGAATCCAGGACTAGATTGGGGAATCTGTGAATGTGGGACTAGATTGGGGAATCCGGGACTAGATTGGGAAACGTGGGACTAGATTGGGGAATCCAAGAGTTGATTGGGGAATCCGGGAATGTGGGGAATCCGGGACTAGATTGGGGAATCAGGGAATGTGGGGAATCCGGGACTAGATTGGGGAATCCGGGAATGTGGGGAATACGGGACTAGATTGGGGAATCCGGGACAAGATTGGGGAATCCGGGACAAGATTGGGGAATCCAGGACTAGATTGGGGAATCCGGGAATGTGGGGAATCCAGGACTAGATTGGGGAATCCGGGAATGTGGGGAATCCGGGACAAGATTGGGGAATCCGGGACTAGATTGGGGAATCCGGGACTAGATTGGGGAATCCGGGACTAGATTGGAGAATCCGGGACAAGATTGGGGAATCCGGGACAAGATTGGGGAATCCAGGACTAGATTGGGGAATCCGGGAATGTGGGGAATCCGGGACTAGATCGGGGAATGTGTGGAATCCGGGACTAGAATGGGGAATCCGGGACTAGATTGGGGAATCCGGGACTAGATCGGGGAATGTGTGGAATCCGGGACTAGATTGGGGAATCCGGGACTAGATTGGGGAATCCGGGAATGTGGGGAATCCGGGACTAGATTGGGGAATCCGGGACTAGATCGGGGAAAGTGTGGAATCCGGGACTAGATTGGAGAATCCGGGACTAGATTGGGGAATCCGGGACTAGATCGGGGAATGTGTGGAATCCGGGACTAGATTGGGGAATGTGGGACTAGATTGGGGAATTAGGGAGTTGTTTGGGGAATCCGGGAATGTGGGGAACCCGGGACTAGATTGGGGAATCAGGGAATGTGGGGAATCCGGGACTAGATTGGGGAATCCGGGAATGTGGGGAATACAGGACTAGATTGGGGAATCCGGGACAAGATTGGGGAATCCAGGACAAGATTGGGGAATCCAGGACTAGATTGGGGAATCCGGGAATGTGGGGAATCCGGGACAAGATTGGGGAATCCGGGAATGTGGGGAATCCAGGACTAGATTGGGGAATCCGGGAATGTGGGGAATCCGGGACAAGATTGGGGAATCCGGGAATGTGGGGAATCCAGGACTAGATTGGAGAATCCGGGACAAGATTGGGGAATCCGGGACAAGATTGGGGAATCCAGGACTAGATTGGGGAATCCGGGAATGTCGGGAATCCGGGACTAGATTGGGGAATCCGGGACTAGATTGGGGAATCCGGGACTAGATCGGGGAATGTGTGGAATCCGGGACTAGATTGGGGAATCCGGGACTAGATCGGGGAATCCGGGACTAGATCGGGGAATGTGTGGAATCCGGGACTAGATTGGGGAATCCGGGACTAGATTGGGGAATCCGGGACTAGATCGGGGAAAGTGTGGAATCCGGGACTAGATTGGAGAATCCGGGACTAGATTGGGGAATCCGGGACTAGATCGGGGAATGTGTGGAATCCGGGACTAGATTGGGGAATCCGGGACTAGATTGGGGAATGTGTGGAGGGTATTTCCCGTCATTTCTCGGACCTGGATGGAGAAGCTCGGCTCGTCGGGGTTGCTCTGGCGCAGGAGGTCGAAGGTCGATGTTCCCGGGTAGTAATAGTAAAGCCCATCGAAGGTCTCGTAGTGATATTGGCCCCAGGATCGGCAGATGTTCTCCCGGTCGGCTCCCGTGTTGTACACTGCGGGATGACAAGACATGCGGATCACATGAGGAGGACGAGCAACACGACGATTGGATGAGATTCCAGGAAAGTCTGACAAATACCGATCTGGCAGCGCGGTCCTGAGGCGTTATATCTGCCGCAGTCACAGAACTTCTTCTGGACACATTCCCCGCCATTGAAGCACGGAAGCAGCTCTGTGGAGACACGGGACACGGATATGAGGGGACACAGGATGGGGGGACACAGATATGAGGGGACACAGGATGGGGGGACACAGGATGGGGGGACACGGATATGAGGGGACACAGGATGGGGGGACACGGATATGAGGGGACACAGGATGGGGGGACACGGATATGAGGGGACACAGGATGGGGGACACGGATATGAGGGGACACAGATATGAGGGGACACAGGATGGGGGGACACGGATATGAGGGGACACAGATATGAGGGGACACAGATATGAGGGGACACAGGATGGGGGGACACGGATATGAGGGGACACAGGATATGAGGGGACACAGAATGGGGGGACACGGATATGAGGGGACACAGGATGGGGGGACACGGATATGGGGGGACACAGGGTATGAAAGGACACAGGATATGAGGGGACACAGGATGGGGGGACACAGGGTATGAAAGGACACAGGATATGAGGGGACACAGGATGGGGGGACACAGATATGAGGGGACACAGGATGGGGGGACATGGATATGAGGGGACACAGGATGGGGGGACATGGATATGAGGGGACACAGGATGGGGGGACATGGATATGAGGGGACACAGGATGGGGGGACACAGATATGAGGGGACACAGGATGGGGGGACATGGATATGAGGGGACACAGGATGGGGGGACACAGATATGAGGGGACACAGGATGGGGGGACATGGATATGAGGGGACACGGGAATGAGGGGGAACACCACCCCCACTGGGGGCAGGAGATCTACCTCAGCAAATCTGTGCAGAGTGAATGCCAGGGGCCACATTCCTGCTACTGAGGGCCACACCAACCTCTTACTTTATAGGGATTGCTAATATAACGTGCTGCAATGGCTGGGGCCCCAGCATGGAGAAGGAGGGCCCCATGTGGCTCAGCATGACATCCAGTGGGGGGCTGACAATCACACAATGAATGGTATTAAGAAGTGTTCCACCCATAGAGGGGCCCGTCTCACAGCTGATTGGCCCCTGGGGGTTTGTGTAATGATGGCGGCTCTCTGGGTGATTCTGATTGGCTCTCCCCATCCCCCCTTTGTGGAGGACACCTGGCAGGTGCCGGTCCTCTGATGAGGAATTCATAAAAGGTGAAGTGACCCGGAACGGGCCCCGGGGCCTCCCGGGAATGGCGGGTCGGAGGTCTGGATATGAAACCTTTGAAAAGTCGACTTTCATTCCAGAGGAAGCGGATCATGTGACTCGGTTTATGAGTTTATTAATCAGAAAAGGGCGATCGCCCGTCGGTGACATTTCCAGAGATGACCCCCTCCCCCCATACACCCCCCCTCCCCCCATACACCCCTCCCCCCGTAATATCTCCACTGCCTATCCGAAGATGATTCTGGGGGGGGGAGGGGGAGGGAAGAGGACCTGTCTTGTAGAAGAGGACCTGTCTTGTAGGAGGAGAACCTGCCTTGTAGGAGGAGGAGGTCCTGTCTTGTAGGAGGAGGACCTGTCTTGTAGGAAGAGGACCTGTCTTGTAGGAGGAGGACCTGTCTTGTAGGAGGAGGAGGACCTGTCTTGTAGAAGAGGACCTGTCTTGTAGGAGGAGGACCTGTCTTGTAGGAAGAGGACCTGTCTTGTAGGAGGAGGACCTGTCTTGTAGGAGGAGGACCTGTCTTGTAGAAGAGGACCTGCCTTGTAGGAAGAGGACCTGTCTTGTAGGAAGAGGACCTGTCTTGTAGGAGGAGGACCTGTCTTGTAGAAGAGGACCTGCCTTGTAGGAAGAGGACCTGTCTTGTAGGAGGAGGACCTGTCTTGTAGGAAGAGGACCTGTCTTGTAGGAAGAGGACCTGTCTTGTAGGAGGAGGACCTGTCTTGTAGGAAGAGGACCTGTCTTGTAGGAGGAGGACCTGCCTTGTAGGAGGAGGACCTGCCTTGTAGGAGGAGGACCTGTCTTGTAGGAGGAGGACCTGTCTTGTAGGAGGAGGACCTGTCTTGTAGGAAGAGGACCTGTCTGTCTTGTAGGAAGAGGACCTGTCTTGTAGGAGGAGGACCTGTCTTGTAGGAGGAGGACCTGTCTTGTAGGAAGAGGACCTGTCTGTCTTGTAGGAAGAGGACCTGTCTTGTAGGAGGAGGACCTGTCTTGTAGGAAGAGGACCTGTCTTGTAGGAGGAGGACCTGTCTTGTAGGAAGAGGTCCTGTCTTGTAGGAAGAGGACCTGTCTTGTAGGAAGAGGTCCTGTCTTGTAGGAAGAGGACCTGTCTTGTAGGAGGAGGACCTGTCTTGTAGGAAGAGGACCTGTCTTGTAGGAGGAGAACCTGCCTTGTAGGAGGAAGACCTGACTTGTAAGAGGAGGAGGACCTGTCTTGTAGGAGGAGGACCTGTCTTGTAGGAAGAGGACCTGTCTGTCTTGTAGGAAGAGGACCTGTCTTGTAGGAGGAGGACCTGTCTTGTAGGAAGAGGACCTGTCTTGTAGGAGGAGGACCTGTCTTGTAGGAAGAGGACCTGTCTTGTAGGAGGAGGACCTGTCTTGTAGGAAGAGGACCTGTCTTGTAGGAAGAGGTCCTGTCTTGTAGGAAGAGGACCTGTCTTGTAGGAGGAGGACCTGTCTTGTAGGAAGAGGACCTGTCTTGTAGGAAGAGGACCTGTCTTGTAGGAGGAGAACCTGCCTTGTAGGAGGAAGACCTGACTTGTAAGAGGAGGAGGACCTGTCTTGTAGGAGGAGGACCTGTCTTGTAGGAGGAGGACCTGTCTTGTAGGAGGAGGACCTGTCTTGTAGGAAGAGGACGACCTGTCTTGTAGGAGGAGGACCTGTCTTGTAGGAAGAGGACCTGTCTTGTAGGAGGAGGACCTGTCTTGTAGGAAGAGGACCTGTCTTGTAGGAGGAGGACCTGTCTTGTAGGAAGAGGTCCTGTCTTGTAGGAAGAGGACCTGTCTTGTAGGAAGAGGTCCTGTCTTGTAGGAAGAGGACCTGTCTTGTAGGAGGAGGACCTGTCTTGTAGGAAGAGGACCTGTCTTGTAGGAAGAGGACCTGTCTTGTAGGAGGAGGACCTGTCTTGTAGGAAGAGGACCTGTCTTGTAGGAGGAGAACCTGCCTTGTAGGAGGAGGACCTGCCTTGTAGGAGGAGGACCTGTCTTGTAGGAGGAGGACCTGTCTTGTAGGAAGAGGACCTGTCTTGTAGGAGGAGGACCTGTCTTGTAGGAGGAGGACCTGTCTTGTAGGAAGTGGACCTGTCTTGTAGGAAGAGGACCTGTCTTGTAGGAGGAGGACCTGTCTTGTAGGAGGAGGACCTGTCTTGTAGGAAGAGGACCTGTCTTGTAGGAGGAGGACCTGTCTTGTAGGAGGAGGACCTGTCTTGTAGGAAGAGAACCTGTCTTGTAGGAAGAGAACCTGTCTTGTAGGAAGAGAACCTGTCTTGTAGGAGGAGGACCTGTCTTGTAGGAGGAGGACCTGTCTTGTAGAAAGAGGACCTGTCTGTCTTGTAGGAAGAGGACCTGTCTGTCTTGTAGGAGGAGGACCTGTCTTGTAGGAAGAGGACCTGTCTTGTAGGAGGAGGACCTGTCTTGTAGGAAGAGGACCTGTCTTGTAGGAGGAGGACCTGTCTTGTAGGAGGAGAACCTGCCTTGTAGGAGGAGGAGGACCTGTCTTGTAGGAGGAGAACCTGCCTTGTAGGAGGAGGAGGACCTGTCTTGTAGGAGGAGAACCTGTCTTGTAGGAGGAGGACCTGTCTTGTAGGAGGAGGACCTGTCTTGTAGGAAGTGGACCTGTCTTGTAGGAAGAGGACCTGTCTTGTAGGAGGAGGACCTGTCTTGTAGGAGGAGGACCTGTCTTGTAGGAAGAGGACCTGTCTTGTAGGAGGAGGACCTGTCTTGTAGGTGGAGGACCTGTCTTGTAGGAAGAGGTCCTGTCTCGTAGGAGGAGGACCTGTCTCGTAGGAGGAGGACCTGTCTCGTAGGAGGAGGACCTGTCTCGTAGGAGGAGGACCTGTCTTGTAGGAGGAGGACCTGTCTTGTAGGAAGAGGACCTGTCTTGTAGGAGGAGGACCTGTCTTGTAGGAGGAGGACCTGTCTTGTAGGAGGAGGACCTGTCTTGTAGAAGAGGACCTGTCTTGTAGGAAGAGGACCTGTCTTGTAGGAAGAGGACCAGCCTTGTAGGAGGAGGACCTGTCTTGTAGGAAGAGGACCAGCCTTGTAGGAAGAGGACCAGCCTTGTAGGAAGAGGACCTGTCTGTCTTGTAGGAAGAGGACCTGTCTTATAGGAGGAGGACCTGTCTTGTAGGAGGAGGACTGTCTTGTAGGAAGAGGACCTGTCTTGTAGGAAGAGGACCTGTCTTGTAAGAGGAGGACCTGTCTTGTAGGAAGAGGACCTGTCTTGTATGAAGAGGACCTGTCTTGTATGAAGAGGACCTGTCTTGTAGGAAGAGGACCTGTCTTGTAGGAAGAGGACCTGTCTGTCTTGTAGGAACAGAACCTGTCTTGTAGGAAGAGGTCCTGTCTTGTAGGAAGAGGACCTGTCTTGTAGGAGGAGGACCTGTCTTGTAGGTGGAGGACCTGTCTTGTAGGTGGAGGACCTGTCTCGTGGGAGGAGGACCTGTCTCGTAGGAGGAGGACCTGTCTTGTAGGAAGAGGACCTGTCTTGTAGGTGGAGGACCTGTCTTGTAGGTGGAGGACCTGTCTTGTAGGTGGAGGACCTGTCTCGTAGGAGGAGGACCTGTCTCGTAGGAGGAAGACCTGTCTCGTAGGAGGAGGACCTGTCTCGTAGGAAGAGGACCTGTCTCGTAGGAGGAGGACCTGTCTCGTAGGAGGAGGACCTGTCTCGTAGGAAGAGGACCTGTCTCGTAGGAAGAGGACCTGTCTTGTAGGAGGAGGACCTGTCTTGTAGGAAGAGGTCCTGTCTTGTAGGAAGAGAACTTGTCTGTCTTGTAGGAAGGGAACCTGTCTTGTAGGAGGAGACAACCTCATCAGAATCCCGTCTTGTTCTTGGGATCCCCGGGCCTGTTAGTGGGGGGGGGATCTCTGGGCAGAAGACGCTTCTGATTTGTCTTACCGCACTTCACCCGCGGGGCCTTCCTCTCCGCTGCTGGCACCCGGTGTACTTCTGATTCCTGGAGAGAGAAGAGAGAGCATCAGACTCCTACCAATCCGTAAGGACAGGAGGCCGGGTGACCCAGCAGAGGACAGAAGGCCGGGTGACCCAACAGATGACAGGCCCCGGGTGACCCAAAAGAGGACAGGCCCCTGGGTGACCCAGCAGAGGACAGAAGGCTGGGTGACCCAACAGAGGACAGGAGGCCGGGTGACCCAGCAGAGGACAGGCCCCAGGTGACCCAACAGAGGACAGGAGGTCAGGTGACCCAGCAGAGGACAGGCACCAGGTGACCCAACAGAGAACAGGAGGCTAAGTGACCCAGCTGAGGGCAAGCCCCAGGTGACCCAACAGATGACAGGCCCCGGGTGACCCAACAGAGGACAGGCCCCTGGGTGACCCAACAGAGGACAGGAGGCCGGGTGACCCAGCAAAGGACAGGAGGCCGGGTGACCAAACAGGACAGGCCTCCAAGTGACCCAGCAGAGGACAGGCCCCGGGTGATTCAGCAAAGGACAGGCCTCCAGGTGACCCAGCAGAGGACAGGCCACCAGGTGACCCAGCAGAGGACAGGCCACCAGGTGACCCAGCAGAGGACAGGCCTCCAGGTGACCCTGCAGAGGACAGGTCTCCAGGTGACCCTGCAGAGAACAGGCCTCCAGGTGACCCAGCAGAGGACAGGCCTCCAGGTGACCCAGCAGAGGGCAGGCCTCCAGGTGACCCAGCAGAGGACAGGCCTCCGGGTGACCCAGCAGAGGACAGGAGGCCAGGTAACCCAGCAGAGGACAGGCCACCGGGTGACCCAGCAGAGGACAGGCCACCGGGTGACCCAGCAGAGGACAGGAGGCCAGGTGACCCAGCAGAGGACAGGAGGCCAGGTGACCCAGCAGAGGACAGGACTCCTGGTGACCCAGCAGAGGACAGGCCTCCAGGTGACCCAGCAGAGGACAGGAAGCCAGGTGACCCAGCAGAGGACAGGCCACCGGGTGACCCAGCAGAGGACAGGACTCCTGGTGACCCACCAACTGGAGAGAACCTTGTTGGGTGGAGGAGGAATGAAGCAATGGGCGGGATTATAGGAGTTCAGACCAATGAGGCGCTTGCTGCCTGGATTTATTTCTTCCATTTCCATTTTTACTGAGCGCCGGGTACACAGCTACCCATATACTCCCAGCGCTCTGATTCTGGACTCTGTGCCATTGTGCCCGCCCCTCCTCCCTCCTGCCCAATCACAAAGCACTTGTATTATGTGAATGGAGGGGAGGGAGGCAGAGCTGCTGTCAGAGTCCCGGGAGTGTAGTGATAGCCGTACTCCCTGTGCTCCATCATACTGTCAGATGGAAGTGTCAGAGCTATGTCCAGGAGGTGGCATGCACCACCTTCCTATTAACTCCCGGTATGCCAGCAGATTTTACAAAGTGACTGAATTCCTGGAGTTCAGCCTTCAGGGCCAAATGATTCCGGAACAATTCCCAGATCCCGACGATCCTGTGAGCTGGAATCGCTACTATTCATTTCCCGCTGCAACTCGCCCACCCGGGGTACCCCGACACCCTCTGCAACTCACCCACACGGGACCGGTAACCCGGGGTACCCTGACACCCTCTGCAACTCACCCACACGGGACCGGTAACCCGGGGTACCCCGACACCCTCTGCAACTCACCCACACGGGACCAGCCACCCGGGGTACCCCGACACCCTCTGCAACTCACCCACACGGACCAGCGACCCGGGGTACCCCGACACCCTCTGCAACTCACCCACACTGGACTGGCCACCCGGGGTACCCCGACACCCTCTGCAACTCACCCACACGGGACCGGTAACCCGGGGTACCCCGACACCCTCTGCAACTCACCCACACGGGACCGGTAACCCGGGGTACCCCGACACCCTCTGCAACTCACCCACACGGGACCGGTAACCCGGGGTACCCCGACACCCTCTGCAACTCACCCACACGGGACCGGCAACCCGGGGTACCCCGACACCCTCTGCAACTCACCCACACGGGACCAGCCACCCGGGGTACCCCGACACCCTCTGCAACTCACCCACACTGGACTGGCCACCCGGGGTACCCTGACACCCTCTGCAACTCACCCACACGGGACCGGTAACCCGGGGTACCCCGACACCCTCTGCAACTCACCCACACGGGACCGGCAACCCGGGGTACCCCGACACCCTCTGCAACTCACCCACACGGGACCAGCCACCCGGGGTACCCCGACACCCTCTGCAACTCACCCACACGGGACCGGCAACCCGGGGTACCCCGACACCCTCTGCAACTCACCCACACGGGACTGGCCACCCGGGGTACCCCGACACCCTCTGCAACTCACCCACACAGGACCGTCCACCCGGGGTACCCTGACACCCTCTGCAACTCACCCACACGGGACCGGCGACCTGGGGTAATCCGACACCCTCAGGTGTCGGCTGTTGGGGGGGGATCTGGGAGGGGGCAGGTGTTGGCAGTTGGGGGGGGATCTGGGAGGGGGCAGGTGTTGGCAGTTGGGGGGGGATCTGGGAGGGGGCAGGTGTCGGCTTTTGGGGGGGGATCTGGGAGGGGGTAGGTGTCGGCAGTTGGGGGGGGTAGGTGTCGGCAGTACCTGACTCTCCCGCTGTGTACATTTCTGCCCGGACTGATGGGGTCACATGGGGCCGGATGACTCCAGGTATGTACATCGGATGTTGGGTTGGGATTGGCCGAGAGACGGGAGATCTAACACAAGACGTACAATGTGACCCCCAATGGGTGAGCGTCCCGGGTGACCTTTGAACTCAGCCAGGAAATGGCACACCATAGAACTGTACATCAGTGCTCTGTGGGGGAGGGGGAGCCGGTGGCAGGTCACAATTATCGTGCACTTAGGGAGCAGCGCCGGATCCACTTACGGACATGGCGGAATATCTGGGCGCGGCTCCACTTACGGACATGGCGGAATATTTGGGCGCGGCTCCACTTACGGACATGCCGGAATATTTGGGCGCGGCTCCACTTACGGACATGGCGGAATATTTGGGCGCGGCTCCACTTACGGACATGGCGGAATATTTGGGCGCGGCTCCACTTACGGACATGGCGGAATATCTGGGCGCGGCTCCACTTACGGACATGGCGGAAAATCTGGGCGCGGCTCCACTTACGGACATGGCGGAATATTTGGGCGCGGCTCCACTTACGGACATGGCGGAATATTTGGGCGCGGCTCCACTTACGGACATGGCGGGATATTTGGGCGCGGCTCCACTTACGGACATGGCGGAATATTTGGGCGCGGCTCCACTTACGGACATGGCGGAATATTTGGGCGCGGCTCCACTTACGGACATGGCGGAATATTTGGGCGCGGCTCCACTTACGGACATGGCGGAATATTTGGGCGCGGCTCCACTTACGGACATGGCGGGATATTTGGGCGCGGCTCCACTTACGGACATGGCGGAATATTTGGCCGCGGCTCCACTTACGGACATGGCGGGATATTTGGGCGCGGCTCCACTTACGGACATGGCGGAATATTTGGCCGCGGCTCCACTTACGGACATGGCGGAATATTTGGGCGCGGATCCACTTACGGACATGGCGGAATATTTGGGCGCGGCTCCACTTACGGACATGGCGGAATATTTGGGCGCGGCTCCACTTACGGACATGGCGGAATATTTGGGCGCGGCTCCACTTACGGACATGGCGGAATATTTGGGCGCGGCTCCACTTACGGACATGGCGGAATATTTGGGCGCGGCTCCACTTACGGACATGGCGGAATATCTGGGCGCGGCTCCACTTACGGACGTGGCGGAATATTTGGGCGCGGCTCCACTTACGGACATGGCGGAATATTTGGGCGCGGCTCCACTTACGGACATGGCGGAATATTTGGGCGCGGCTCCACTTACGGACATGGCGGGATATTTGGGCGCGGCTCCACTTACGGACATGGCGGAATATTTGGGCGCGGCTCCACTTACGGACATGGCGGAATATTTGGGCGCGGCTCCACTTACGGACATGGCGGAATATTTGGGCGCGGCTCCACTTACGGACATGGCGGAATATTTGGGCGCGGCTCCACTTACGGACATGGCGGGATATTTGGGCGCGGCTCCAGGGCCCTTCATACAGATAATCCATTCCAGAGATAAGAAATGTTCTCGGAGATTTGCCAGCCGGAGCCATAATTGAGGATGAAAGGTTTGCCGGAGGGAAGATGGCGGAGCGCGGCACGCTGGCACCACGCCCAACTCTAATTGGAAGAGAACTTTCTCCTTTGTTAGACTGCAAACAGATCCCGAGAGTGTCCCCGGGAGGAGAGGATCCGAGAGCGGCCCCTGGGGGTCATCCCTTTCTTCAGCACTCTTCCCGGGAAGGAGAACGATTCACTGCAGAGTACAACAAACACACAGAACACCCCCAACTGAGAGTCCTCACATTTCTCTGGTGTCATCAACGCCTACCAACCAACACCTACCTACCAACCAACCAACACCTACCTACCCACCAACACCTACCAACCAACACCTACCTACCAACCAACACCTACCAACCAACACCTACCTACCAACCAACACCTACCTACCAACACCTACCATCCAATACCTATCATCCAACACCTACCTACCAACCAACACCTACCAACCAACACCTACCAACCAACACCAACCAACCAACACCTACCAATCAACACCTACCTACCAACCAACACCTACCAACCAACACCTACCAATCAACACCTACCTACCAACACCTACCATCCAATACCTATCATCCAACACCTACCTACCAACCAACACCTACCAACCAACACCTACCAACCAACACCTACCTACCAACCAACACCTACCTACCCACCAACACCTACCAACCCACCAACACCTACCTACCAACACCTACCTACCAACACCTACCATCCAACACCTACCAACCAACGCCTACCAACCAACACCTACCTACCAACCAACACCTACCAATCAACACCTACCTACCAACACCTACCATCCAATACCTACCAACCAACACCTACCATCCAACACCTACCATCCAATACCTACCAACCAACACCTACCATCCAACACCTACCATCCAACACCTACCAACCCACACCTACCTACCAACACCTACCTACCATCCAACACCTACCATCCAACGCCTACCATCCAACGCCTACCATCCAACACCTACCAACCAACACTACCAACCAACACTGACCAACCAATACCTACCAACCAACACCTACCAACCAACACCTACCTACCAACACCTACCATCCAACACCTACCATCCAACACCTACCAACCAACACCTACCTACCAACACCTACCATCCAACACCTACCATCCAACACCTACCAACCAACACCTACCTACCAACACTGACCATCCAACACCTACCAACCAACACCTACCAACCAACACTGACCATCCAACACCTACCAACCAACACCTACCTACCAACCAACACCTACCAACCAACACCAACCAACCAACACCTACCATCCAACACCTACCAACCAACACCTACCAACCACCACCTACCATCCAACACCTACCTACCAACCAACACCTACCAACCAACACCAACCAACCAACACCTACCAACCAATACCTACCAACCAACCAACACCTACCAACCAATACCTACCAACCAACCAACACCTACCAACCAATACCTACCAACCAACCAACACCTACCAACCAACACTGACCAACCAATACCTACCATCAAACACTTACCGACCAACACCTACAAACCAACACCTACCAACCAATACCTACCAACCTACACCTACCAACCAACCAACACCGACCAACCAACACCTACCATCCAACACCTACCGACCAACACCTACTGACCAACACCTACCGACCAATACCTATCAACCTACACCTACCAACCAACCAACACCTATTAACCAACCTACACCTACCAACCAACCAATACCTACCAACCAACCAATACCTACCAACCAACACTGACCAACCAATACCTACCAACCAACCACTACCAACCAACACCTACCAACCAACACTGACCAACCAATACCTACCAACCAACCAACACCTACCAACCAACACCTACCAACCAACACCTACCATCCAACACCTACCAACCAATACCTACCATCCAACACCTACAGACCAATACCTATCATCCAACACCTACCAACCAACACCGACCAACCAACACCTACCTACCAATACCTACCAACCAAAACCTACCATCCAATACCTACAAACCAACACCTACCAACCAACCAATACCTACCAACCAATACCTACAAACCAATAGCTACCAACCAACCAACACCTACCAACCAACACTGACCAACCAATACCTACCAACCAATACTTACCAACCAACACCTACCAACCAATACCTACCAACCAACACTGACCAACCAATACCTACCAACCCATACCTACCAACCAACCAACACCTACCAACCAATACCTACCAACCAACACCTACGAACCAATACCTACCAACCAACCAACACCTACCAACCAACCAATACCTACCATCCAACGCCTACCATCCAACACCTACCAACCAATACCTACCATCCAACACCTACAGACCAATACCTACCATCCAACACCTACCAACCAACACCGACCAACCAACACCTACCTACCAACCAATACCTACCAACCAATACCTACAAGCCAACACCTACCAACCAACACCTACCAACCAATACCTACAAACCAATACCTACCAACCAATACTTACCAACCAACACCTACCAACCAATACCTACCAACCAACCAACCAACACCTACCAACCCATACCTACCAACCAACCAACACCTACCAACCAATACCTACCAACCAACACTGACCAACCAATACCTACCAACCAACCTACCAACACCTACCAACCCATACCTACCAACCAACCAACACCTACCAATCAATACCTACCAACCAACACCTACCAACCAATACCTACCAACCAATACCTACCAACCAACCAACACCTACCAACCAACCAACACCTACCAACAAACCAATACCTACCATCCAACACCTACCATCCAACACCTACCAACCAACAACACCTACCAACCAACACTGACCAACCAATACCTACCATCCAACACCTACCATCAAACACTTACCAACCAACACCTACCAACCAATACCTACCAACCTACACCTACCAACCAACCAACACCGACCAACCAATACCTACCATCCAACACCTACCGACCAACACCTACCGACCAATACCTACCGACCAATACCTACCAACCTACACCTACCAACCAACCAACACCTACCAACCAACCTACACCTACCAACCAACCAATACCTACCAACCAACCAATACCTACCAACCAACACTGACCAACCAATACCTACCAACCAACTCCTACCAACCAACACTGACCAACCAATACCTACCAACCAACCAACACCTACCAACCAACACCTACCAACCAACACCTACCATCCAACACCTACCAACCAACACCTACCAACCAACACCTACAAACCAACACCTTCCAACCAACACCTACCAACCAATACCTACCAACCAACCAACACCTACCAACCAACACTGACCAACCAATACCTACCAACCAACCAATACCTACCAACCAATACTTACCAACCAACACCTACCAACCAATACCTACCAACCAACACCTACCAACCAATACCTACTAACCAACACCTACCAACCTATACCTACCAACCAACCAACACCTACCAACCAATACCTACCATCCAACACCTACCATCCAACACCTACCAACCAATACCTACCAACCAACACCTACCGACCAATACCTACAAACCAACACCTTCCAACCAACACCTACCAACCAATACCTACCAACCAACCAACACCTACCAACCAACACTGACCAACCAATACCTACCAACCAATACTTACCAACCAACACCTACCAACCAATACCTACCAACCAACACCTACCAACCAATACCTACTAACCAACACCTACCAACCAATACCTACCAACCAACCAACACCTACCAACCAATACCTACCATCCAACACCTACCATCAAACACCTACCAACCAATACCTACTAACCAACACTGACCAACCAATACCTACCATCCAACACCTACCAACCAACACCTACCGACCAACACCTACCGACCAATACCTACCGACCAATACCTACCATCCAACACCTACCAACCAACCAACACCTACCAACCAATACCAACCAACCCCTACCAACCAACACCTACCAACCAACAAGCCCTACCATCCAACACCTACCAACCAATACCTACCATCCAACACCTACCAACCAACGAACACCTACCAACCAATACCTACCAACACCTACCAACCAACCCCTACCAACCAACCCCTACCAACCTACATCTACTTACCATCACCTACCGACCAATACCTACCAACCAACACATACCTACCAACCAACACCTACCAACCAACAAGCCCTACCATCCAACACCTACCAACCAATACCTACCAACCAATACCTACCATCCAACACCTACCATCCAACCCCTACCAACCAATACCTACCAACCAATACCTACCATCCAATACCTACCATCCAATACCAACCATGCAACACCTACCAACCAACCAACACCTACCAACTAACCCTTACCTACCAACTAACCCTTACCTACCATCTAACACCTACCATCCAACACCTACCATCCAACATCTACCAACAGACCAACACCTACCAACCAACACCAACCAACCAATACTTACCAACACCTACCAACCAACACCTACCAACCAATACCTACCATCCAACCCTTACCTACCATCCAACACCTACCAACCAACACCTACCAACCAATACCTACCATCCAATCCTTACCTACCATCCAACACCTACCAACCAACACCTACCAACCAACCCTTACCTACCAACCAATACCTACCATCCAACCCTTACCTACCATCCAACACCTACCAACCAGTACCTACCATCCAACCCTTACCTACCATCCAACACCTACCAACCAACTCCTACCAACCAACCCTTACCTACCAACCAATACCTACCATCCAACCCTTACCTACCAACCAACACCTACCAACCAATACCTACCAACCAACCCTTACCTACCAAGCAATACCTACCAACCAACACCTACCACCTAACCCTTACCATCAAACACCTACCAACCAACACCTACTAACCAACACCTACCAACCAACCCTTACCTACCAACCAATACCTACCAACCAATACCTACCAACCAACACCTACCAACCAACACCTACCAACGCCTACCAACGCCTACCAACCAACACCTACTAACCAACACCTACCAACCAACCCTTACCTACCAACCAATACCTACCAACCAATACCTACCAACCAACACCTACCAACCAACCCTTACCTACCAACCAATACCTACCAACCAATACCTACCAACCAATACCTACCAACCAACACCTACCAACGCCTACCAACCAACATTCATCAACCACTAAAGTGCATTGTAGGAAGTATTCAAAAAGTACAGAATATCTCTGGAGACAGAGAAGGTTTACAGGTTTTCTTCAAAAAGGACAAATGGATTGTGTGCTGGAAGGAAGGAGAGACTTCCAGAGAAGAGGGAAAGCTCTGCAGGATACAGAGGGTGCAGATCACTGGTAGGACCAAGTAGAGGTGACTGGAGGTGCCAGAGAAGGTTATCCGGAGGAAGGACCAAGTAAAAGTGACTGGAGGTGTCAGAAACCATTATCCAGAGGATGGAGCAGGTAGAGATGACTGGAGGTGTCAGAGAACATTACCTGGAGGAAGGACCAGGTAGAAGGGACTGTTGGTGTTGGAGAAGGTTGTCTGGAGGAAGGAGCAGGCAGGAGGGACTGTTGGTGTCAGAGAAGGTTGCCTGGAGGAAGGAGCAGGCAGGAGGGACTGTTGGTGTCAGAGAAGGTTGCCTGGAGGAAGGAGAAGGCAGGAGGGACTGTTGGTGTCGGAGAAGGTTGTCTGGAGGAAGGAGAAGGCAGGATGGACTGTTGGTGTCGGAGAAGGTTATCTGGAGGAAGGAGCAGGCAGGAGGGACTGTTGGTGTTGGAGAAGGTTATCTGGAGGAAGGAGCAGGCAGGAGGGACTGTTGGTGTCGGAGAAGGTTGCCTTGAGGAAGGAGAAGGCAGGAGGGACTGTTGGTGTCGGAGAAGGTTGTCTGGAGGAAGGAGAAGGCAGGATGGACTGTTGGTGTCGGAGAAGGTTATCTGGAGGAAGGAGCAGGCAGGAGGGACTGTTGGTGTTGGAGAAGGTTATCTGGAGGAAGGAGCAGGCAGGAGGGACTGTTGGTGTCGGAGAAGGTTGCCTGGAGGAAGGAGCAGGCAGGAGGGACTGTTGGTGTCGGAGAAGGTTGCCAGGAGGAAGGAGCAGGCAGGAGGGACTGTTGGTGTCGGAGAAGGTTATCTGGAGGAAGGAGCAGGCAGGAGGGACTGTTGGTGTCGGAGAAGGTTGCCTGGAGGAAGGAGCAGGCAGGAGGGACTGTTGGTGTCGGAGAAGGTTATCTGGAGGAGGGAGCAGGCAGGAGGGACTGTTGGTGTCAGAGAAGGTTGTCTGGAGGAAGAAGCAGGCAGGAGGGACTGTTGGTGTCGGAGCAGGTTGTCTGGGGGAAGGAGCAGGCAGGAGGGACTGTTGGTGTTGGAGAAGGTTGTCTGGGGGAAGGAGCAGGCAGGAGGGACTGTTGGTGTCGGAGAAGGTTGTCTGGAGGAAGGAGCAGGCAGGAGGGACTGTTGGTGTCGGAGAAGGTTGTCTGGAGGAAGGAGCAGGCAGGAGGGACTGTTGGTGTCGGAGAAGGTTGCCTGGAGGAAGGAGCAGGCAGGAGGGACTGTTGGTGTCGGAGAAGGTTGCCTGGAGGAAGGAGCAGGCAGGAGGGACTGTTGGTGTTGGAGAAGGTTGTCTGGGGGAAGGAGCAGGCAGGAGGGACTGTTGGTGTCGGAGAAGGTTGTCTGGAGGAAGGAGCAGGCAGGAGGGACTGTTGGTGTCAGAGAAGGTTGCCTGGAGGAAGGAGCAGGCAGGAGGGACTGTTGGTGTCGGAGAAGGTTGCCCGGAGGAAGGAGCAGGCAGGAGGGACTGTTGGTGTCGGAGAAGGTTGCCTGGAGGAAGGAGCAGGCAGGAGGGACTGTTGGTGTCGGAGAAGGTTGTCTGGAGGAAGGAGCAGGCAGGAGGGACTGTTGGTGTCGGAGAAGGTTGTCTGGAGGAAGGAGCAGGCAGGAGGGACTGTTGGTGTCGGAGAAGGTTGTCTGGAGGAAGGAGCAGGCAGGAGGGACTGTTGGTGTCGGAGAAGGTTGTCTGGAGGAAGGAGCAGGCAGGAGGGACTGTTGGTGTCGGAGAAGGTTGCCTGGAGGAAGGAGCAGGCAGGAGGGACTGTTGGTGTCGGAGAAGGTTGTCTGGAGGAAGGAGCAGGCAGGAGGGACTGTTGGTGTCAGAGAAGGGTGTCTGGAGGGACTGTTGGTGGCTCCTCTGTAGTCAGAACTGTGTCCGGGTGATTTTGGAATCTGAAAGTTTGTTGGAGGAAATCCCAGCTTTGTGTGATGGGAACAGGAAGATCTGGTTTTCTGACTGACCACAGATATCGGGATCTTTCTCTGGATGGAAATATTGCTGGGAGCTTCCAACAGTCCCTTACAAGGAAGAAGTGAAGGAATCTGGGAAGGGGCCACGTACTGGTCCTGTAAACATTGGGGCCCATGTAGTGCTCAGTAGAAGATCTAATCTGGCCACCTCAACTTATCACCCAACTAGTGTGGAATGTCCGGTTATTACACTCCAGGGACTACGGGGCCCCACCACTCAGATTTCCACTGCGGTACCGGGGACCGAGCATGGCAGGAAAATCGCTGGAAACACCCATCAGGAATGACCTTCCGAAAAGGCCACAAGACGGGGGAGGGGCTGTGTTACCCCAGATAGAGGAATACGTGGAATGATTGGGATGGGGGAGGGGCTGTGTTACCCCAGATAGACGAATACGTGGAATGATTGGGATGGGGGAGGGGCTGTGTTACCCCAGATAGACGAATACGTGGAATGATTGGGATGGGGGAGGGGCTGTGTTACCCCAGATAGAGGAAAACGTGGAATGATTGGGATGGGGGAGGGGCTGTGTTACCCCAGATAGACGAATACGTGGAATGATTGGGATGGGGGAGGGGCTGTGTTACCCCAGATAGACGAATACGTGGAATGATTGGGATGGGGGAGGGGCTGTGTTACCCCAGATAGACGAATACGTGGAATGACTGGGATGGGGGAGGGGCTGTGTTACCCCAGATAGAGGAATACGTGGAATGATGGGGATGGGGGAGGTTGTAGTGTCCCAGGTCGGGGAATCCGTGGAATGATTGGGATGGGGGAGGTTGTAGTATCCCATGTAGAGGAATCCGTGGAATGATTGGGATGGGGGAGGTTGTAGTGTCCCAGGTCGGGGAATCCGTGGAATGATTGGGATGGGGGAGGTTGTAGTGTCCCAGGTCGGGGAATCCGTGGAATGATTGGGATGGGGGAGGTTGTAGTATCCCATGTAGAGGAATCCGTGGAATGATTGGGATGGGGGTGGTTGTAGTGTCCCAGGTTGGGGAATACGTGGAATGATTGGGATGGGGGAGGTGGTAGTGTCCCAGGTCGGGGAATCCGTGGAATGATGGGGATGGGGGAGGTTGTAGTGTCCCAGGTTGGGGAATCCGTGGAATGATTGGGATGGGGGAGGTTGTAGTGTCCCAGATCGGGGAATATGTGGAATGATTGGGATGGGGGAGGTTGTAGTGTCCCAGATCGGGGAATCCGTGGAATGATTGGGATGGGGGAGGTTGTAGTGTCCCAGATCGGGGAATCCGTGGAATGATTGGGATGGGGGAGGTTGTAGTGTCCCAGATCGGGGAATATGTGGAATGATTGGGATGGGGGAGGTTGTAGTATCCCAGGTCAGGGAATGCAGTCCATGGTGTTGGTGCTGAGCGTGGAGGGGAATCCGTGGAATGATGGGGATGGGGGAGGTTGTAGTGTCCCAGATCGGGGAATCCGTGGAATGATTGGGATGGGGGAGGTTGTAGTGTCCCAGATCGGGGAATATGTGGAATGATTGGGATGGGGGAGGTTGTAGTGTCCCAGGTCGGGGAATCCGTGGAATGATGGGGATGGGGGAGGTTGTAGTGTCCCAGGTCAGGGAATCCGTGGAATGATTGGGATGGGGAAGGTTGTAGTGTCCCAGATCGGGGAATATGTGGAATGATTGGGATGGGGGAGGTTGTAGTGTCCCAGGTCGGGGAATCCGTGGAATGATGGGGATGGGGGAGGTTGTAGTGTCCCAGGTCAGGGAATCCGTGGAATGATTGGGATGGGGGAGGTTGTAGTGTCCCATGTAGAGGAATCCGTGGAATGATTGGGATGGGGGAGGTTGTAGTATCCCAGGTCAGGGAATGCAGTCCATGGTGTTGGTGCTGAGCGTGCAGGGGAATCCGTGGAATGATTGGGATGGGGGTGGTTGTAGTATCCCAGGTCGGGGAATCCGTGGAATGATGGGGATGGGGGAGGTTGTAGTGTCCCAGGTTGGGGAATCTGTGGAATGATGGGGATGGGGGAGGTTGTAGTGTCCCAGGTCGGGGAATCCGTGGAATGATTGGGATGGGGGAGGTTGTAGTGTCCCAGGTCAGGGAATCCGTGGAATGATTGGGATGGGGAAGGTTGTAGTGTCCCAGGTTGGGGAATCTGTGGAATGATGGGGATGGGGGAGGTTGTAGTGTCCCAGGTCGGGGAATCCGTGGAATGATTGGGATGGGGGAGGTTGTAGTGTCCCAGGTCAGGGAATCCGTGGAATGATTGGGATGGGGTGGTTGTAGTGTCCCAGGTCCGGGAATGGTGTTGGTGCTGAGTGTGGAGGGGAATCCGTGGAATGATTGGGATGGGGGAGGTTGTAGTGTCCCAGGTCGGGGAATCCGTGGAATGATTGGGATGGGGGAGGTTGTAGTGTCCCATGTAGAGGAATCCGTGGAATGATTGGGATGGGGGAGGTTGTAGTGTCCCAGGTCGGGGAATCCGTGGAATGATTGGGATGGGGGAGGTTGTAGTGTCCCAGGTCAGGGAATCCGTGGAATGATTGGGATGGGGGAGGTTGTAGTGTCCCATGTAGAGGAATCCGTGGAATGATTGGGATGGGGGAGGTTGTAGTGTCCCAGGTCGGGGAATCCGTGGAATGATTGGGATGGGGGAGGTTGTAGTGTCCCATGTAGAGGAATCCGTGGAATGATTGGGATGGGGGAGATTGTAGTGTCCCAGGTCGGGGAATCCGTGGAATGATTGGGATGGGGGAGGTTGTAGTGTCCCAGGTCCGGGAATGGTGTTGGTGCTGAGCGTGGAGGGGAATCCGTGGAATGATTGGGATGGGGGAGATTGTAGTGTCCCAGGTCGGGGAATCCGTGGAATGATTGGGATGGGGGAGATTGTAGTGTCCCAGGTCGGGGAATCCGTGGAATGATTGGGATGGGGGAGATTGTAGTGTCCCAGGTCGGGGAATCCGTGGAATGATTGGGATGGGGGAGGTTGTAGTGTCCCAGGTCGGGGAATCCGTGGAATGATTGGGATGAGGTGGTTGTAGTGTCCCAGGTCGGGGAATCCGTGGAATGATTGGGATGGGGTGGTTGTAGTGTCCCAGGTCCGGGAATGGTGTTGGTGCTGAGCGTGGAGGGGAATCCGTGGAATGATTGGGATGGGGGAGGATGTAGTGTCCCAGGTCAGGGAATCCGTGGAATGATTGGGATGGGGGAGGTTGTAGTGTCCCAGGTCGGGGAATCCGTGGAATGATTGGGATGGGGTGGTTGTAGTGTCCCAGGTCTTGGAATCCGTGGAATGATTGGGATGGGGGAGATTGTAGTGTCCCAGGTCGGGGAATCCGTGGAATGATTGGGATGGGGGAGATTGTAGTGTCCCAGGTCGGGGAATCCGTGGAATGATTGGGATGGGGGAGGTTGTAGTGTCCCAGGTCGGGGAATCTGTGGAATGATTGGGATGGGGGAGGTTGTAGTGTCCCAGGTCGGGGAATCCGTGGAATGATTGGGATGGGGTGGTTGTAGTGTCCCAGGTCCAGGAATGGTGTTGGTGCTGAGTGTGGAGGGGAATCCGTGGACGCGGAGCCACGTTCCTGGCACATTAGTGTTGGTTGGGAATCGGAGCGTTGAGGTGAGGCGGCGGAGCTTGTTGAACATGAAATGATAGCAGCAGAGATTGCAGATGGAGGAGGCAGCTGTCATTCCTCCCCTCCCCCCTCCCAGCTTGGCGTGGGAGAGCCCGGTGTCCGGCCGGGGCCACGCTCTGCAATGTATAGATTTGGTGTCACCTCCTTCTGTAGATCTCCTTACCTGAGTTCCTGGGGACGTGGGATCCACTTTCTGAAGGACGGCTCGGCTGTTGTTCCTGGGAAGAAGAGAACAAGGCTCAGTCTGTCCTGCAGGTAATCCGCACCCGGCGCCGCTCATGCAGAACACATAGGATGCCAGGCTGAGGAATGCCATTCATACTCCGGAGAAAGGAAGAGTGTCCCTATACAGGGACCATACCAGGACCATGGAGTCCCACCAGGACCGACCAATATGGACTCCGGAGAAAGGAAGAGTGTCCCTATACGGGACCATACCAGGACCATGGAGTCCCACCAGGACCGACCAATATGGACTCCGGAGAAAGGAAGAGTGTCCCTATACAGGGACCATACCAGGACCATGGAGTCCCACCAGGACCAACCAATATGGACTCCAGAGAAAGAATGTCACTATACAGGGACCATACCAGGACCATGGAGTCCCACCAGGACCAACCAATATGGACTCCACAGAAAGAATGTCACTATACGGGACCATACCAGGACCATGGAGACCCACCAGGACCAACCAATATGGACTCCACAGAAAGAATGTCACTATACAGGGACCATACCAGGACCATGGAGTCCCACCAGGACCAACCAATATGGACTCCACAGAAAGAATGTCACTATACGGGACCATACCAGGACCATGGAGTCCCACCAGGACCAACCAATATGGACTCCAGAGAAAGAATGTCACTATACGGGACCGTACCAGGACCATGGAGTCTCACCAGGACCAACCAATATGGACTCCACAGAAAGAATGTCACTATACGGGACCATACCAGGACCATGGAGTCTCACCAGGACCAACCAATATGGACTCCACAGAAAGAATGTCACTATATGGGACCATACCAGGACCATGGAGTCTCACCAGGACCAACCAATATGGACTCCACAGAAAGAATGTCACTATACGGGGACCATACCAGGACCATGGAGTCCCACCAGGACCAACCAATATGGACTCCAGAGAAAGAATGTCACTATACGGGACCATACCAGGACCATGGAGTCCCACCAGGACCAACCAATATGGACTCCACAGAAAGAATGTCACTATACGGGACCATACCAGGACCATGGAGTCTCACCAGGACCGACCAATATGGACTCCGGAGAAAGAATGTCACTATACAGGGACCATACCAGGACCATGGAGTCCCACCAGGACCAACCAATATGGACTCCGGAGAAAGAATGTCACTATACGGGACCATACCAGGACCATGGAGTCCCACCAGGACCAACCAATATGGACTCCAGAGAAAGAATGTCACTATACGGGACCATACCAGGACCATGGAGTCCCACCAGGACCAACCAATATGGACTCCGGAGAAAGAATGTCACTATACGGGACCATACCAGGACCATGGAGTCCCACCAGGACCAACCAATATGGACTCCGGAGAAAGAATGTCACTATACGGGACCGTACCAGGACCATGGAGTCCCACCAGGACCAACCAATATGGACTCCGGAGAAAGAATGTCACTATACGGGACCGTACCAGGACCATGGAGACCCACCAGGACAGACCAATATGGACTCCGGAGAAAGAATGTCACTATACGGGACCGTACCAGGACCATGGAGTCCCACCAGGACCGACCAATATGGACTCCGGAGAAAGAATGTCACTATACGGGACCGTACCAGGACCATGGAGTCCCACCAGGACCAACCAATATGGACTCCAGAGAAAGAATGTCACTATACAGGGACCATACCAGGACCATGGAGTCCCACCAGGACCAACCAATATGGACTCCACAGAAAGAATGTCACTATACAGGGACCATACCAGGACCATGGAGTCCCACCAGGACCGACCAATATGGACTCCGGAGAAAGAATGTCACTATACGGGACCATAGCAGGACCATGGAGTCCCACCAGGACCAACCAATATGGACTCCGGAGAAAGAATGTCACTATACGGGACCATAGCAGGACCATGGAGTCCCACCAGGACCAACCAATATGGACTCCGGAGAAAGAATGTCACTATACGGGGACCGTACGAGGACCATGGAGTCCCACCAGGACCGACCAATATGGACTCCAGAGAAAGAATGTCACTATATGGGACCATACCAGGACCATGGAGTCCCACCAGGACCGACCAATATGGACTCCGGAGAAAGAATGTCACTATACGGGACCATACCAGGACCATGGAGTCCCACCAGGACCAACCAATATGGACTCCGGAGAAAGAATGTCACTATACGGGACCATACCAGGACCATGGAGTCCCACCAGGACCGACCAATATGGACTCCGGAGAACACCGTGTGGGAGGTTCCCTTCTCCATGTCAGGTGGGATTTCTGTATGAATCAATCACGATCAATACTGCAGATGGCAGGACCGCCCCCGAGGATTCCCGCCAATCGCTGGACAGCCAAATATATACAGGAGAGGCGGGAGCGCGGTAACCCATAGCAACGAGATGTCACCTGAACAGAGCAATTACAGCCAATAACAGACAAATCCTGATTGGTGCTCGGGGTCGACATTCAGCTCATCCTTCTATAGTCCCTCCCCCTCATCGATCAGCAGTGAGATACCCCCATACACCATAGAGAGGAGGAGGATGAGGATGGGGGGCAAGTGACAGTCCGGAAATTCTACAATTCTGATGGGAAGCTGGGGATGGGAAGCCGGGGATGGGAAGCTGGGGATCCGAAGCCAAGGATGGGAAGGCGGGGATGGGAAGCTGGGGACCGGAAGCCGAGGATGGGAAGCCGAGGATGGGAAGCTGGGGATCGGAAGCCGGGGATGGGAAGCTGGGGATCCGAAGCCAAGGATGGGAAGCCGAGGATGGGAAGCTGGGGATCGGAAGCCGAGGGTGGGAAGCTGGAGACCGGAAGCCGAGGATGGGAAGCCGAGGATGGGAAGCAGATGGGAAGCAGGGGATGGGAAGCTGGGGATGGAATCCGAGGGTGGGAAGCCAAGGATGGGAAGCCGGGGATGGAAGCCGAGGGTGGGAAGCCAAGGATGGGAAGCCGGGGATGGAAGCCGAGGGTGGGAAGCAGATGGGAAGCCGGGGATGGGAAGCCGAGGGGGGGAAGCAGATGGGAAGCCGGGGATGGGAAGCTGGGGATGAGAAGCCGAGGATGGGAAGCCAAGGATGAGAAGCTGGGGATGGGAAGCCAAGGATGAGAAGCCGGGGATGGGAAGCCAAGGATGGGAAGCCGGTGATGGGAAGCCGGGGACGGGAAGCCGGGGATGAGAAGCAGGGGATGGGAAGCCGAGGATGGGAAGCCGGGGATGGGAAGTCGGGGAAGGGAAGTCGGGGAAGGGAAGACGGGGATGGGAAGCCGGGGACGGGAAGCCGGGGATGAGAAGCAGGGGATGGGAAGCCGAGGATGGGAAGCCGGGGATGGGAAGTCGGGGAAGGGAAGACGGGGATGGGAAGCCGGGGACGGGAAGCCGGGGATGAGAAGCAGGGGATGGGAAGCCGAGGATGGGAAGCCGAGGATGGGAAGCCGGGGATGGGAAGTCGGGGAAGGGAAGACGGGGATGGGAAGCCGGGGATGGGAAGACGGGGATGGGAAGCCGGGGATGGGAAGCCGAGGATGGGAAGCCGAGGATGGGAAGCCGAGGACGGGAAGCCGAGGACGGGAAGCCGAGGACGGGAAGCCGAGGATGGGAAGCCAAGGATAGGAACCTGGGGATGAGAAGCCGGGGATGGGAAGCCAGGGACGGGAAGCCGGGGACGGGAAGCTGAGGATGAGAAGCCGGAGATGGAAGCAGGGGATGAGGATGACTCACCTGTTTGCAGGGACACTGGATGAGGGATGAGGATCCTGAGTGACCACAGAATGGAAATCTGGAAGAGAATTGAATATTCAGCACTGAGGGGACACGCGGGGTCCTCGGGCACACAGCTCACACTTCACTCACCTGTTCTGACCCGATTACAGGTCGCCAGGATGAGCACAAGGACGGGGATGTCCATCCCTCCTGAGTGTGGGACCTGAAGTGTGAGGCTGCAGCAGGGAGGACAGGGACAGGTGAGCAGGTGGGAGAGAAGGACGCCCCCTGAGATGACACCACGCCCAGCTCCGGTTACAGCCAATCACACCAAACCTTCTACTTCAATCAAAGCTGGAGGAGGGACCGTCTACCCCGACCATGGGACACCCTTCATCTGAGGAGGGACCGTCTACCCCGACCATGGGACACCCTTCATCTGAGGAGGGACCGTCTACCCCGACCATGGGACACCCTTCATCTGAGGAGGGACCGTCTACCCCGACCATGGGACACCATCTGAGGAGGGACCGTCTACCCCGACCATGGGACACCCTTCATCTGAGGAGGGACCGTCTACCCCGACCATGGGACACCCTTCATCTGAGGAGGGACCGTCTACCCCGACCATGGGCCACCCTTCATCTGAGGAGGGACCGTCTACCCCGACCATGGGACACCCTTCATCTGAGAAGGGACCGTCTACCCCGACCATGGGACACCCTTCATCTGAGGAGGGACCGTCTACCCCGACCATGGGACGCCCTTCATCTGAGGAGGGACCGTCTACCCCGACCATGGGACACCCTTCATCTGAGGAGGGACCGTCTACCCCGACCATGGGACACCCTTCATCTGAGGAGGGACCGTCTACCCCGACCATGGGACACCCTTCATCTGAGGAGGGACCGTCTACCCCCGACCATGGGACACCCTTCATCTGAGGAGGGACCGTCTACCCCGACCATGGGACACCCTTCAACTGAGGAGGGACCGTCTACCCCGACCATGGGACGCCCTTCATCTGAGGAGGGATCGTCTACCCCGACCATGGGACGCCCTTCATCTGAGGAGGGACCGTCTACCCCGACCATGGGACACCCTTCATCTGAGGAGGGACCGTCTACCCCGACCATGGGACACCCTTCATCTGAGGAGGGACCGTCTACCCCGACCATGGGACACCCTTCATCTGAGGAGGGACCGTCTACCCCCGACCATGGGACACCCTTCATCTGAGGAGGGACCGTCTACCCCGACCATGGGACACCCTTCAACTGAGGAGGGACCGTCTACCCCGACCATGGGACGCCCTTCATCTGAGGAGGGATCGTCTACCCCGACCATGGGACGCCCTTCATCTGAGGAGGGACCGTCTACCCCGACCATGGGACGCCCTTCATCTGAGGAGGGACCGTCTACCCCGACCATGGGACGCCCTTCATCTGAGGAGGGACCGTCTACCCCGACCATGGGACACCCTTCATCTGAGGAGGGACCGTCTACCCCGACCATGGGACACCCTTCATCTGAGGAGGGACCGTCTACCCCCGACCATGGGACACCCTTCATCTGAGGAGGGACCGTCTACCCCGACCATGGGACACCCTTCAACTGAGGAGGGACCGTCTACCCCGACCATGGGACGCCCTTCATCTGAGGAGGGATCGTCTACCCCGACCATGGGACGCCCTTCATCTGAGGAGGGACCGTCTACCCCGACCATGGGACGCCCTTCATCTGAGGAGGGACCGTCTACCCCGACCATGGGACGCCCTTCATCTGAGGAGGGACCGTCTACCCCGACCATGGGACGCCCTTCATCTGAGGAGGGACCGTCTACCCCGACCATGGGACGCCCTTCATCTGAGGAGGGACCGTCTACCCCGACCATGGGACGCCCTTCATCTGAGGAGGGACCGTCTACCTCGACCATGGGACGCCCTTCATCTGAGGAGGGACCGTCTACTCCCGACCATGGGACACCCTTCATCTGAGGAGGGACCGTCTACCCCGACCATGGGACGCCCTTCATCTGAGGAGGGATCGTCTACCCCGACCATGGGACGCCCTTCATCTGAGGAGGGATCGTCTACCCCGACCATGGGACGCCCTTCATCTGAGGAGGGACCGTCTACCCCGACCATGGGACGCCCTTCATCTGAGGAGGGACCGTCTACCCCGACCATGGGACGCCCTTCATCTGAGGAGGGACCGTCTACCCCGACCATGGGACGCCCTTCATCTGAGGAGGGACCGTCTACCCCGACCATGGGACGCCCTTCATCTGAGGAGGGACCGTCTACCCCGACCATGGGACACCCTTCATCTGAGGAGGGACCGTCTACCCCGACCATGGGACACCCTTCATCTGAGGAGGGACCGTCTACCCCCGGAGCATGGGACGCCCTTCATCTGAGGAGGGACCGTCTACCCCGACCATGGGACGCCCTTCATCTGAGGAGGGACCGTCTACCCCGACCATTGGACGCCCTTCATCTGAGGAGGGACCGTCTACCCCGACCATGGGACACCCTTTATCTGAGGAGGGACCGTCTACCCCCGGAGCATGGGACGCCCTTCATCTGAGGAGGGACCGTCTACCCCGACCATGGGACGCCCTTCATCTGAGGAGGGACCGTCTACCCCGACCATGGGACGCCCTTCATCTGAGGAGGGATCGTCTACCCCGACCATGGGACGCCCTTCATCTGAGGAGGGACCGTCTACCCCGACCATGGGACGCCCTTCATCTGAGGAGGGACCGTCTACCCCGACCATGGGACGCCCTTCATCTGAGGAGGGACCGTCTACCCCGACCATGGGACGCCCTTCATCTGAGGAGGGACCGTCTACCCCGACCATGGGACGCCCTTCATCTGAGGAGGGACCGTCTACCCCGACCATGGGACGCCCTTCATCTGAGGAGGGACCGTCTACCCCGACCATGGGACGCCCTTCATCTGAGGAGGGACCGTCTACCCCGACCATGGGACGCCCTTCATCTGAGGAGGGACCGTCTACTCCCGACCATGGGACGCCCTTCATCTGAGGAGGGACCGTCTACCCCGACCATGGGACGCCCTTCATCTGAGGAGGGATCGTCTACCCCGACCATGGGACGCCCTTCATCTGAGGAGGGACCGTCTACCCCGACCATGGGACGCCCTTCATCTGAGGAGGGACCGTCTACCCCGACCATGGGACGCCCTTCATCTGAGGAGGGACCGTCTACCCCGACCATGGGACGCCCTTCATCTGAGGAGGGACCGTCTACCCCGACCATGGGACGCCCTTCATCTGAGGAGGGACCGTCTACCCCGACCATGGGACGCCCTTCATCTGAGGAGGGACCGTCTACCCCGACCATGGGACGCCCTTCATCTGAGGAGGGACCGTCTACCCCGACCATGGGACGCCCTTCATCTGAGGAGGGACCGTCTACTCCCGACCATGGGACACCCTTCATCTGAGGAGGGACCGTCTACCCCGACCATGGGACGCCCTTCATCTGAGGAGGGACCGTCTACCCCGACCATGGGACGCCCTTCATCTGAGGAGGGACCGTCTACTCCCGGAGCATGGGACGCCCTTCATCTGAGGAGGGACCGTCTACCCCGACCATGGGACGCCCTTCATCTGAGGAGGGACCGTCTACTCCCGACCATGGGACACCCTTCATCTGAGGAGGGACCGTCTACCCCGACCATGGGACGCCCTTCATCTGAGGAGGGATCGTCTACCCCGACCATGGGACGCCCTTCATCTGAGGAGGGACCGTCTACCCCGACCATGGGACGCCCTTCATCTGAGGAGGGACCGTCTACCCCGACCATGGGACGCCCTTCATCTGAGGAGGGACCGTCTACCCCGACCATGGGACGCCCTTCATCTGAGGAGGGACCGTCTACCCCGACCATGGGACGCCCTTCATCTGAGGAGGGACCGTCTACCCCGACCATGGAACGCCCTTCATCTGAGGAGGGACCGTCTACCCCGACCATGGGACGCCCTTCATCTGAGGAGGGACCGTCTACCCCGACCATGGGACGCCCTTCATCTGAGGAGGGACCGTCTACTCCCGACCATGGGACGCCCTTCATCTGAGGAGGGACCGTCTACCCCGACCATGGGACGCCCTTCATCTGAGGAGGGACCGTCTACCCCGACCATGGGACGCCCTTCATCTGAGGAGGGACCGTCTACTCCCGGAGCATGGGACACTGTTCATCTGGGGAGGGACCGACTACCCCTAGACTGTCCACATGGGGCGCCATTGATCTGAGGGGTCTTAGGCGGATGGTCTACTTCTAGACTGCTCACATGAGAGATCATCTGTTTGAGGTGGTCCAGGAGGGACACTTCAGGTAGACTAGTGGATGTTTCATGGGGCTCTGAAATCACTTGCGGCGTCTATAAACACGCATGTTCTGTGTGCTGCAAGGTACCTGAAATGTCAGACCCGGCCCAGGCGACACGCCACACGCTCTCATCTCAGGGTCTTCTCACACCTTCACATGTGCTGAGCCCCTAACCACATACAACCAATTGTGTGCCAATGTCCAGGCGCCCTCCTACATATATGGCAGGAAGGATGGGGAGGTTCTGGGTCGGTGTGTACCAACTGGAACCCGGAACCGTCAGAAAGGAAGTGGTGAAGGTGTGGTGAAGGTCATACAGAAGGTGTGGTGAGGGTGTGGTAAAGGTCAGGGTATGGTGAAGGTGTGGTGAGCGTGTGGTGAAGGTGTGGTGAAGGTAATACAGAAGGTGTGGTGAGGGTGTGGTGAGCGTGTGGTGAAGGTGTGGTGAGGGTGTGGTGAAGGTCGGGGTATGGGGAAGGTGTGGTGAGCGTGTGGTGAAGGTGTGGTGAAGGTCATACAGAAGGTGTGGTGAGGGTGTGGTGAGCGTGTGGTGAGGGTGTGGTGAAGGTCAGGGTATGGGGAAGGTGTGAGGGTATGGGGAAGGTGTGGTGAAGGTGTGGTGAGGATGTGGGGAAGGTGTGGTGAGGGTGTGGTGAAGGTGTGGTGAGCGTGTGGTAAAGGGTGTGGTGAAGGTGTGGTGAGGGTGTGGTGAGCGTGTGTTGAGGGTGTGGTGAAGGTGTGGTTAGCGTGTGGTGAAGGTGTGGTGAGGGTGTGGTGAAGGTGTGGTGAGGGTGTGGTGAAGGTGTGGTTAGCGTGTGGTGAAGGTGTGGTGAGGGTGTGGTGAAGGGTGTGGTGAGGGTGTGGTGAAGCTGTGGTGAAGGGTGTGGTGAGGGTGTGGTGAGGGTGTGGTGAGCGTGTGGTGAAGGGTGTGGTGAGGGTGTGGTGAAGCTGTGGTGAAGGGTGTGGTGAGGGTGTGGTGAAGGTGTGGTGAGGGTGTGGTGAAGGTGTGGTGAAGGTGTGGTAAAGGGTGTGGTGAGGGTGTGGTGAAGGTGTGGTGAGGGTGTGGTGAGCGTGTGTTGAGGGTGTGGTGAAGATGTGGTGAAGGTGTGGTGAGGATGTGGTGAGTGTGTGTTGAGGGTGTGGTGAAGGTGTGGTGAGGATGTGGTGAGGGTGTGGTGAGGGTGTGGTGAAGGTGTGGTGAGGATGTGGTGAGGGTGTGGTGAGGGTGTGGTGAAGGTGTGGTGAAGGTGTGGTGAGGATGTGGTGAGGGTGTGGTGAGCGTGTGGTGAAGGTGTGGTGAGGGTGTGGTGAGCGTGTGGTGAAGGTGTGGTGAGGGTGTGGTGAAGGTGTGGTGAGGGTGTGGTGAAGGTGTGGTGAGGGTGTGGTGAGCGTGTGGTGAAGGTGTGGTGAGGGTGTGGTGAAGGTGTGGTGAGGGTGTGGTGAAGGTCAGGGTATGGTGAAGGTGTGGTGAGGGTGTGGTGAGGTCATGCAGAAGGTGTGGTGAAGGTGCAGTGAAGGCTTGGTGAGGGTGTGGTGAAGGTGTGGTGAGGGTGTGGTGAAGGTGTGGTGAGGGTGTGGTGAAGGTCGGGGTATGGTGAGGGTGTGGTGAAGGTGTGGTGAGGATGTGGTGAAGGTGTGGTGAGGGTGTGGTGAAGGTCAGGGTATGGTGAGGGTGTGGTGAAGGTGTGGTGAGGGTGTGGCATGGGTTGTCACCGACATGTAGGGAACATTTCATGTCAATGGCACCTTTACAAATACACTATATTGCCCCAAGTATTGGCCACGCCCTTTCCACACACATGACCTTTAATGGCCCCCCAGTCTTAGTCCGTAGGGTTCAATATTATGTTGGCCCCGCCCTTTCCACACACATGACCTTTAATGGCCCCCCAGTCTTAGTCCGTAGGGTTCAATATTGAGTTGGCCCCGCCCTTTCCACACACATGACCTGTAATGGCCCCACAGTCTCAGTCCGTAGGATTCAATATTGAGTTGGCCCCGCCCTTTCCACGCACATGACCTTTAATGGCCCCCCAGTCTCAGTCCGTAGGGTTCAATATTATGTTGGCCCCGCCCTTTCCACACACATGACCTTTAATGGCCCCCCAGTCTTAGTCCGTAGGGTTCAATATTGAGTTGGCCCCGCCCTTTCCACACACATGACCTGTAATGGCCCCCAGTCTTAGTCCGTAGGGTTCAATATTGAGTTGGCCCCGCCCTTCCCACACACATGACCTTTAATGCCCCCCCAGTCTTAGTCTGTAGGGTCCAATATTGAGTTGGCCCCGCCCTTTCCACACACATGACCTGTAATGGCCCCTCAGTCTTAGTCCGTAGGGTTCAATATTGAGTTGGCCCCGCCCTTCCCACACACATGACCTGTAATGGCCCCTCAGTCTTAGTCCGTAGGGTTCAATATTGAGTTGGCCCCGCCCTTCCCACACATGACCTTTAATGGCCCCCCCAGTCTTAGTCCGTAGGGTTCAATATTGAGTTGGCTCCGCCCTTTGCAGCTATAACATCTTCAACTCTTCTGGGAAGGCCCCCCACAAGGTTTAGGAGGGTGTCTATGGGAAGGTTGGACCATTCTTCCAGAAGCACATTTGTCAGGTCAGGCACTGATGTCGGGGGAGGGGGCACTGATGTCGGGGGAGGGGCACTGATATCGGGGGAGGGGCACTGATGTCAGGGGAGGGGGCACTGATGTCGGGGGAGGAGGCACTGATGTCGGGGGAGGGGGCCTGGCTCGCAGTCTCCGCTCTGATTCATCCCAAAGGTGTTCTATGGGGTTGAGGTCAGGACTCTGTGCAGGACAGTCAAGTTCCTCCACCCCAAACTGGCTCCTCCATGTCTTTATGGACCTTGCTTTGTGCACTGGTGTGCAGTCATGTTGGAACAGGAAGGGGCCATCCCCGAACTCCTCCCACAAAGTTGGGAGCATGAAATTGTCCAACATGTTGCCTTAAGAGTTCCCTTCACTAGAACTAGGGGGCCAAGCCCCACCCCTGAAAAACAACCCCCCACCATAATCCCCCCTCCACCAAACTTTACACTTGGCACAATGCTGTCAGGCAAGTACCGTTCTCCTGGCCACCGCCAAACCCAGACACATCCATCGGATTGCCAGACAGAGAAGTGTGATTGGTCCCTCCAGAGAACACGTCTCCCCTGCTCTAGAGTCCAGTGGCGGCGTGCTTTACACCACGGCATCCGACGCTTTGCATTGCACTTGGTGATGGAAGGCTTGGATGCAGCTGCTCTAGAGTCCAGTGGCGGCGTGCTTTACACCATGGCATCCAACGTTTTGCATTGCACTTGGTGATGGAAGGCTTGGATGCAGCTGCTCGGCCATGGAAACCCATTCCATGGAGCTCTCTACGCACTGTTGTTGGGCTCATCTGAAGGCCACACCAAGTTTGGAGGTCTTTAGCTATTGACTCTGCAGACAGTTGGCGACTTCTGCGCACTGTGCGCTTCAGCATGCGCTGACCCCGCCCTGTCATGTGACGTGGCCTACCACTTGGTGGCTGAGTGGCTGTTGTTCCCAGTTGCTTCCACTTTGTTATAATCCCACTAACAGTTGAGCGTGGAATATTTAGTAGCCAGGAAATGTCACGGATGGACTTATTGCCCAGGTGGTCACCTATCACGGGACCACGCTTGGAGTCACTGAGCTCCTGAGAGCGACCCATTCTTTCACCAATGTTTGTAGAAGCCGTCTGCATGTCTAGGGGCTTGATTGTATACCCCTGTGTCCATGGAGGGGATTGGGGCACCTGAATCACATGATATGGAGGGGATTGGAACACCTGAATCACATGATATGGAGGAGATTGGGACACCTGAATCACATGATATGGAGGGGATTGGAACACCTGAATCACATGATATGGAGAGGCAATACAGTGTGTGTGTGTGTATATATGGGGGAGGGGTATATATATAGAGGGGGAGGGGTATATATAGAGGGGGGAGGGGTAGATATAGAGGGGGAGGGGTATATATATAGAGGGGGGAGGGGTATATATAGAGGGGGAGGGGTGTATATAGAGGGGGAGGGGTGTATATAGAGGGGGAGGGGTGTATATAGAGGGGGAGGGGTATATATAGAGGGGGAGGGGTGTATATAGAGGGGGAGGGGTATATATAGAGGGGGAGGGGTGTATATAGAGGGGGAGGGGTATATATAGGGGGAGGGGTGTATATAGAGGGGGAGGGGTATATATAGAGGGGGAGGGGTATATATAGGGGGAGGGGTGTATATAGAGGGGGAGGGGTATATATAGGGGGAGGGGTATATATATAGAGGGGGAGGGGTGTATATAGAGGGGGAGGGGTGTATATAGAGGGGGAGGGGTATATATAGAGGGGGAGGGGTGTATATAGAGGGGGAGGGGTGTATATAGAAGGGGAGGGGTATATATAGAGGGGGAGGGGTGTATATAGAGGGGAGGGGTATATATAGAGGGGGAGGGGTGTATATAGAGGGGGAGGGGTGTATATAGAGGGGAGGGGTATATATAGAGGGGGAGGGGTGTATATAGAGGGGGAGGGGTGTATATAGAGGGGGAGGGGTATATATAGAGGGGGGAGGGGTATATATAGAGGGGGAGGGGTGTATATAGAGGGGGAGGGGTGTATATAGAGGGGGAGGGGTATATAGAGGGGAGGGGTATATAGGCTGTGTATGGGGATGTCGGTGAGCGATGGGATACGTATGCCTCCTCTATGTCTATGGGGGGATCGCTCCCCTCCCCCCTCCCTCGATCACATCGCTGACCGATCTGCACAGATATATGGGGGGAGGGTGAACCTGCCCCAGGTGGGCGGAGACGTCCGAGACGGTGGGCGGGGTTTCCAGTCAGAGAGCAGAGGACAGGTGCAGCCAATCAGAGTGCGGTGCTCCTTCCCGGTGCGGCCAATAGGAGGAGGCGGAGGGAGGAGTCTCCGCCCATCCCGGTCACAGTCCGCACACAGCGAGCCATGGAGAGGAAGATCGCCCGGGACTTCCGGCATAAGGTGACCCCCCCGGGGGGACCCGAGAGGGGGGGGGATACTCGCTGTACCTGGGTCTTGTTGGGGGGAGGAGCCCAGGATGGGGGGTCTTGTTGGGGGGAGGAGCTCAGGATGGGGGGTCTTGTTGGGGGGAGGAGCCCAGGATGGGGGGGTCTTGTTGGGGGGAGGAGCCCAGGATGCAGACATTTCATATGGTGGTCCTGATCCTCCACTCCTGGGGTCCCCCCCCCTCCATAGGAAGCTGATTTCTATGGGGGTCACACCTGACCCGGGCT